>NC_133328.1:28510384-28712884 GCF_042186555.1 Aquarana catesbeiana | reverse complement strand
CAAAGGGTGGCGCTAAAGAGCTGAAAAACCACGTAGTACGTCACTATGGTCGTGTTTTTTGCCGTTGTTTTTTGGTTCGTTGTCATTCGTAAAATACATCATTTCGTTCTGTTATATTCGTTATGTTACGTTAATTCGTTTTCAGATAATTAGTTATTTCTGTAGAGTGTCGATATTCGTTATACTGAATCTCGAATCATGACGCATTCATTCGTTATATCGGCTATAATTTCTTTCGTATTAGTTTAAATTTGATATTTATGTATGTATATTGATTCATGATAATGATTTGTAGTTTGAAAAGTCGTTTGTTTATTGAATCTATTAACACACACAATGACAATATCTCTTCTCCTCTGCTCAAATACAGCACCCTTCTCCCTTCTCGCACAGTTCTCAGGAATGAACTTTGCCAGTAATCCAACCTCCAGCACAAAATTAATCAGCTGATTGAACTGTAAGATTTACTTTGAGTTGACCTTTTGTTTCATTAGATCTTAAACGCATTACCGAATCATGTCGAATTCATTCGTTATATTCGCTATAATTCCTTTCATATTAGTTGAAATTAGTTATTTTTTTATTCTGAAATTCAGATGCATCCGAATGTCCGAAAAATGCAAAATTTGGATGAATTTCGATTTGTTATGAAGCGAATTGCACATGTCTAACTGTTATACTATTCCCTAAATTTAATCAGCAAAGTGCAGCAAATCTACTTATTTGTGTGGACATTCCTTCCTTGGGATATAAAGGTCAACAGTGGGGAATGTTGTGTGGAGTCCTTTGGCATGGAGTGGGGCACAATAGGGCAGAGGGTTCGGCCATATTGGATAGTGTCCTAGCAAAAGGACAGGAGTGGGGCAGGGACTTTTGCTTTGGCGCCAACATCCAGCTAACCCTCTTACATAGGGCTTAGGAAAGTCATTTTCTTTTTGCACTTTAAAAAACTAAACTGCAATTATTAGAAGTAAAATGGTGTTGGATTTACTTTCTGTGTCTTTTTGAAGAGTTAAGCTGCGTGTGTATGGTGCAAAGTCAGCAGGTGCCATACTGACCAGACAAACTGGGTCTAGGGAGGGATTTCAATGCATAAAGCAGCATTTGAAACAGAATACAAAGCCTGGTAGTGCCTAGTAGTGCAGGTGCGTTGCCTTAATGTGTTGGCCATTCAAAATATATGACAGAATAATGCATTAAGGTGTGCATAGTGCAGTGCCTAGTGTTTTGGTTAGATGTGCATTATGGCAATGCAATAATGTGATCCTGGCCTAATGTGTATGGTGCACTTAAATGATATCACCGTGAGGAATAGTGCCCCATTGTTGGTATCAGTGGGAGGAATAGTGCCCCATTGTTGGTAGCACTGGGAGAAATAGTGCCCCATTGTGGGTATCACTGGGAGGAATAGTGCTCCATTGTTGGCATCACTAGGAGGAATAGCGCCCTATCATTGGTGTCAGTGGGAGGAATAGTGACCCATTGCTGGTGTCACTGGAAGGAATAGTGCCCCATTGTTGGTGTCACTGGGAGGAACAGTGCCCCATTGTTGGTGTCAGTGGGAGAAATGGTGCCCTATTGTTGATGTCAGTTGGCAGAATAGTGTATTGTATCCTTGGGAAGAATAGTGCCCCAAGGGTCGGATAAAAGTGAGCAAATGGCCGCTTCTGACCACTGCTCTAGGAGATTGCGTGGTCGTTGGTATGTCCCACCTCTTCACACCTCCCGCACCTTACTATTGGATGGTGAGATCGCCAATTACATGATTGCCCAATTAGCTGGGATTGGGACTACACAGCGATTGTGCTAACTCTGGTCACAGCTTTATGGGACACCAGGGGAAAGAACCTGAAGGTACCATCACTAAACCATCCTACTGGCTAGTCTTTAGCTGTACATGGTGTATGGTTAGATCCATTCAGTTAGTGCTTTACCTGCATTTATTAAATCCCAGTACCTGTATAATTGATATGTGTCTGTAATGATAGGGATGGTTTGGCAACCCTCGTACAGGATGGTGAGCTGAGTGCATGAAACATTTCACCTTTCCCCTGACGGATGTTTCAATGTGTTCTTCTCAGTGATGTCGGCAGCCATGGTTCACCGGCAACATCTGTCGCTCAGCCATCCAGCACAGCCGGCCAACAGTGACAGGAGACGGTTCTTCAATGCCAGGCATCAGTGCTGCCTATGAACACGGCACTGCACAGACCGGGAGCATTTATGTACTGTATATGTACCCAAGTGAATCACCCCGTTCTGTATTATAGAAGAGTGACTATTAGCTTCATTGAAAATAACAAAATTTTGTTTTCTTAGAACCAAGTACAAAATAAACATATCCGTCACTGTCTATCCATTGTAAAGATTTAGTAGCAAGGTTAAAGGGTTTTAGGGTTTTTCTGATATATATAGATATATATTTTTTTTTTTTTTTTAAGGTGTATATCAGTGGTCATCAACCCTGTCCTCAGGACCCACTAACAGGCCAGGTTTTTAAGGTAATTGAAATACATCCCAGGTGATATCATTTTCTGCTCAGTGATTGCAGTATTCTAATCCGCATCTCCCCAAGGTAATACATAAAACCTGGCCTGTTAGTGGGCCCCCGAGGACAGGGTTGATGACCACTGGTGTATGGGACATCCCTTGTTTAAAGCGTTTTTTACTCCAACATTTCATATTCCCGATAATGTCTGCTGTACCATGTACTTGTATGAGAAAGTCTCCTGTTGTCTTTGTATTGCTTCCTTTATGTGAAATCCCCGGTGTTCCTGCCAGTCCCTCTGTTTTCCTATTAAAAACTGATCACACTAAGCATGAGAGTACAGCATGGTCAGTTTTCTAGCTATGCTGGGAACTCAGCCTGCTCTCCTCCAATGATCAGACTTGTCCCGACACGCCCCTCCTGCGCAGCCATTCACTGGGACGTTCAGTGTCCTGCTGTTTCTCTCCCCAGCTCTTATGCAGCTGAGAAAAGAGGGAATGTGATCACTTATTAAAAAAAAGGGAAAAAAGGTATTTGTAATGTTTTATTATATCTATACACACACATGATTTCATTTCATTTCTATTTTAAACTGAATGTGTTTGTAGCGCTGGTAGATTTTTAATCTACTACTGATAAGTAAATTTAGTGGGTTACTTGTTAGGTGAAGTTAGATTTGCCTCTGTTCCAGCTTGGCTGAGTTGCGTATAGTTCCACACTGCGCCGGTGGGTGTCGTTGTCACCATGGGTCGGTGTTGGAAAGGCAACGTGTTGAAGTGTATAAGTGCTCCTCTGTCCCGGAGATAACTCGGTGGAGGTGGTCCTCCGAGTTGCATTCTGGGAGAGGGTATTTATGGGACAGACGCCATGTTTAGGGGTCTTTTTCCGTCCACCTGCTGGCCCTCCTGGCCGACAGGTATGCATTAGGAATACCACCTCGTGGTCCTCCGTCTCGGAGGCCCACGTCGCTGCAGCGTGTGGGTGGGCCCAGAAGCCTGTCTGGGGCCTACCACAGCAGCCGAGGAACGGTCCTGGGCTGTCTATCCTGAGAGAAGAAGCTGGACAACCGAGGAGATTCCAGGGGAGGACCCGTCATGGAAGGATCATGCAGAGTGCTGGTCTGGAGAGGGGCCTGGTGACTCAGTTGGAGGACGTATCCTAAAGTAACCCTACCGCACAGTACTGCCGGGTTGGCTTAAAGGTTCAAGTGCTGTATCTGGTATTCACCGTAAAGCATTACATTCTGTGGCAGTGGATTGTACTGGTTTTGCTCCAAACAAGTCTGTGGCAGAGACTTTTGTTCATGCTACGTACTGGCTGCTAGGCAAGTGAGAGAGGTCTATCCAGGCGGGCAAAGATTGAATCCCACAAGGGGAGTGCATTTAACTACAAGCGTTCAATTCCTAACAATGTACTAAAGAATACTACGGAAAGGTATTTGAGCTTCCCTGCAACTTTCCTTCTACCTCTTTCCTGCTACTTCCTTTATTACCTGTAAATTAAAGCATTGGAAAAGATACTCAAGTGTTTGGTGCTTATATCGTCCAGAGGTAAACTCAACGGAACCCTAGACCCGGTGCCGGTGAAACAGGGGTGTTGAGAGTGAAGGTAACAGCCCGCTTTAAACCAGCAGCTCCACCGAGAGTTAGTGCTACATGTTTTTTACAAGGTGATCGTTTACAATCACTTTAAATACTGGAACCTGTCTGGAGTTCTCACATACAAAATTAATCAGCTTAGTCTTTTTTTATTATTCTGTCATTCCTGATGGATCAATAAAGAAGATAGTTGCTGCAGCTACTTTGTATTATTTTATTTTATATAAAATAAAGAAAATGACTGCTTCAGCTATCTATCTATCTATCTATCTATCTATCTATCTATCTATCTATCTATCTATCTATCTATCTATCTATCTATCTATCTATCTATCTATCTATCTATCTATCTATCTATCTATCTATCTATTGTAAGCCCCCAGCCTCCACCATTATGGTCACGTGTGCAGATGGTCCAGCAGAGCCTGTCAGCACATCTGCACATGTGCAGGTTATTTTCCGTGCATGCGCAAAGACTGGGAACGTTTTGCACAGGACCCGAGCCCTGCGTTACATCTGCGCATGCACAGGTGCAGGGAAAAATTCTCACCTAGGTGAGAAAAACGCAGAAGGGCTGTCTTGCAGCACAAATAAATTAAGAAAAAAAAAAAGAAATGTCCATTTGTAAGAGAGGGAGGGGGAGGAGGCAGGGAACACACCATGACCTTTAAAGAACCTGTAAACCTGCTGTACCGTGTACTTGTATGCAAAAGTCTCCTGTTCTTTTTGTATTGCTTCCTTTGTGTGAAATCCCTGGTGTTCCTGACAGTCTCTCTGCTGTCTTATTAAAAACTGACCACACTAGGCATGAGAGCACAAGGAGGTCAGTTCTCTAGCTATGCTGAGAACTCAGCCTGCTCTCCTCCAATGATAAGACTTCTATTGACACCCCCTCCCTATACAGCCATTTGCTGGAAAGTTCAGTGTGCTGCTGTTTCTCCTCCCCAAGCTCTCTGAGCTCCTTATGAAGAGAGGGTATGTGATCACTTATAAAAAAGAGAAAAGAAACGTATATATTTATATATATACAGTGCCTTGAAAAAGTAATCATACTCCTTTAAATTGTCCACATTTTCTCATGTTACAACCAAAAATGTAAATGTATTTTATTGGGGTTTTATGTGATAGACCAACACAAAGTGGCACATAATTGTGAAGTGGAAGGAAAATGATAAATGGTTTTCAATTTTTTTTTACAAATAAATAGGTGAAAAGTGTGGCATTTGTATTCAGCCCCCCTGAGTCAATACTTTGTAGAACCTCCTTTCACTGCAATTACAGCTGCAAGTCTTTTTGGGGATGTCTCTACTAGAGAGGAAAAATTTCGCCCATTCTTCTTTGCAAAATAGCTCAAGCTCTGTCAGATTGGACGGAGAGCGTCTGTGAACAGCAATTTTCATGTCTTGCCACAGATTCTCAATTGACTTTTACTGGGCCATTCTAACACATGACTATGCTTTGATCTAAACCATTCCATTGTAGCTCTGTCTGTATGTTTAGGGTCGTTGTCCTGCTGGAAGGTGAACCTCCGCCCCAGTTTTAAGTCTTTTGCAGACTCTAACAGGTTTTCTTCTAAGATTGCTCTGTATTTGGCTCCATCCATCTTCCCATCTACTCTGAACATCTTCCCTGTCCCTGCTGAAGTAAAGCATCCCCACAACACGATGCTGCCACTACCATGTTTCACGGTGGGAATGGTGTGTTCAGGGTGATGTGTAGTGTTAGTTTTCCGCCACACATAGCATTTTGCTTTCAGGTCAAAAAGTTCAATTTTGGTCTCATCTGACCAGAGCACCTTCTTCCACATGTTTGTTGTATCCCCCACATGGCTTCTCACAAACTGCAAACAGTACTTCTTATCTTACGTCTTTCTTTGAACAATGTCTTTCTTCTTGCCACTCTTCCATAAAGGTCAGATTTGTGGAGAGCACGACTAGGAGTTGTCCTGTGGACAGATTCTCCCACCTGAGCTGTGGATCTCTGCAGCTCCTCCAGAGTTACCATGGACCTCTTGGCTCTTCTCTAATTAATGGTCTCCTTGCCCAGCCTGTCAGTTTAGGTGGACGGCCATGTCTTGGTAGGTTTGCAGTTGTGCCATACTCTTTCCATTTTCGGATGATGGATTGAACAGTGCTCCGTGAGATGTTCAAAGCTCGGGATGTTTTTTTAAAACCTAACCCGGCTTTAAACTTCTCCACAACGTTATCTCTGACCTGTCTGGTGTGTGCCTTGGCCTTCATGATGCTGTTTGTTCACTAAGGTTCTCTAACAAACCTCTTAGGGCTTCACAGAAACAGCTGTATTTATACTGAGATTAAATTACACACAGGTGGACTCTATTTAATATTTAGGTGACTTCTGAAGGCAATTGGTTCCACTAGATTTTAGTTAGGGGTATCAGAGTAAAGGGGGGCTGAATACAAATGCACCCCACACTTTTCAGATATTTATTTGTAAAAATTTTTGAAAACCATTTATATTTTTCTTACAATTCCCAATTATGTGCCACTGTGTGTTGGTCTATCACATAAAATCCCAATAAAATACATTTATGTTTTTGGTTGTAACATGACAAAATGTGGAAAATGTCAAGGGGTATGAATACTTTTTCAAGGCACTGTATATACACATAAATGCTTTGATTTTCATTTATATTTTAAACTGAGTTGTTTTTCAAGGTTAGGGTTCACATACATATTTAAGGGGAAGGTGCTGCCTTATTGAATAGAGATTTAAGCAGAAAAAAAATACACATACTGTATATAATATATATATATATATATATATATATATATATATATATATATATATATATATAAAAGCTGGCCGATCTATTTAATAAAGTCTCATTTCAAGTCATTACTGCGTAGTGCAATTAAGCTACATGCTGTTATATGTTTCCAGCACAAAAGTCTAATAATAGGAGCCCACCTCATATTATAGAGGGACAATGAGCGGCTGGGTATTGGCTGGTTTCCAATGGGGTTTAATAACTATTGTTTGCAGCATGTTCTTTTTACAGGCTGGTCCATATCACATTTTATAAGAGAAACTGACACACACCGTTAAAGGTACACTACATTTTGCATTTGGACAGACTAATGGACTATAGTTTACTTGCTCTGTGAAATTTTCTTTTCATTCTGCTATTTATATTGTGCACTATAATGGCCAAGACCAGTTCTTTCTAAGTAGCTCAGAAATGTAGGACTGGAAAATTGCAGGGCAATGTGTTTCCTGGCTTTGGCTCCGCTTTCTGCCCCCCCCCCCTTTTTAAAAAAAATTCTTTATTTGTTTATATTATAAGAAACATTACAGAAAAAGCAATGGCTTACAGGCATGAATGGGTTGATTTAATAAAGTCGAATAGACTGCGCTCTTTGCAGTTGCTCCAGAGCTTAGTAAATTAGGTAAAGCTTCACTTTGCAAAGAGTGCCCAATAAAGTGCAAGGAAAAAAACAAAAAAAACTAAATTTTTGTTTGCACATGATTGGATGATGGAAGTCAGCAGAGCTTCCCCTCATTTACTAAGCTCTGGAGCAACTGCACTTGTCTTGATACAGAGCCCATTACAGGCGTGCGATGTTACCAGAACCGTAAATTGTGAGACAGCCAGTTCCTGCCCGTGCTATAGCCAAAAGACGGCTACAGTACCAGGTGGGCATGCATGGACGTCCTCCCGTGCTCTCGCTGCCCGCTCACCTCCTGCTAATCAGTGCTCACCAGTGCTATTTGTGCCCACCAGTGGTATTTATCAGTGCCCATCAGTGCTGCTAATCAGTGCCCACCAGTACCACCTATCAGTGTCCACCAGTGTTACTTATCAGTGCTGCTAATCAGTGCCCACCAGTGCCACCTATCAGTGCCCATCAGTGCTGCCAATCAGTGCCCATCAGTGCCTCATCATAAGTGCCACCGTTCAGTGCAGCCTACCTTTGCCTATCAGTGCCCATCAATGCCTCCTATCTGCGCCCATCAGTGCCACCTATCAGTGCCCATCAGTTCTGCATATTAGTCGCGCGTATCAGTGCCACCTCTCAGTGCCCTTTAGCACTAACTATCAGTGTCCATCAGTGCCACCTATCAGTGCAGCCTTATTAGTGCCTCCTGATCAGTGCCCACCAGTGCTACCTCATCAGTGCCACTTATCAGTGCACCCTTATTAGTACCTCCTGATCAGTGCCCATCAGTGCCACCTCATTAGTGCCTATCAGTGCACCCTATCAGTGCCCATCAGTGCGGCACTCAACAGCGCACATCAGTGAAGGAGAAGAATTATCTGTTTGCAAAATTTTAGAACAAACTATGAAAAACATTTTTTATTTTTTTTAATTTTTGGTCTTTTTTTGTTTGTTTAGCAAAAAATAAAAAAAAAAACCCTGAGGTGATTAATAAATAACACCAAAAGAAACCTCTATTTGTGTGAAAAATATTATAAAAATTCCATACGGGTTCAGCATTGTATGACCGCCCAATTGTCATTCAAAGTGTGACAGCGCTGAAAGCTTTAAACAGGCCTGGGAAGAAAGGGGGTGAAAGTGCCCGGTAGACAAGTGGTTAGGCTGAAATCTCTAGGAATAAAATTCCTGTGGACTCTATTCGTATCGGGTAATATGCCATCACATATTCACCAAGTAAACCATTTCAAGAGTGCACAGGGGCTGAGCGGAGACCTTCTATTACACAGGCTAGGGGACCGGCTCTGAAACCACTAAAAATGAAAGAACAGAAAGGTAGATCTCTGAAAGGGAAGGAAAAAAGAAATTTAGATGCATTTTGTATTGGTTAGCTATGTATTGGTCACTGCTATGTACTAGAGTGGAGTTCAACTCTTTTTTGTGTTTATTAAAAGTCAGCAAGTACAAAAAGTACAGCTGCCGACTTTAAATAAACACACACTCACCTGTCCCACGATTTCCAGCGACGCGGCCGCCCGAACCCTCGGTTCTCTCCCTTTCCTCTCGCCGGCATTCCAAGTGTTGGCACCTGGCTGTGACAGCTTGCGGCTCCACCGCTGGCTGTGCATGCGCGAGTCACTCCGCGCCTCCTCAATGGTCGGGCGATCTTCTGGGACCTGTGACGTGTCCCAGAAGATTGCAGGGAGGGAGGGGGAGAGGAGAATTTCCCGCTCGGAACGCCTAGGCGGCCCAAGCGGAAGTGGGAGCGGGTACCTGTCAAAACTAGATACCCGCCCCCCCCCCCCAAAAACAATATGTGGCATGGGGGGGGGGATGCTTAAAGCGCAACTTTCCCTTTTGGGTGGAGCTCTGCTTTAAGTCATTTTAAATAAAGAGTCCTCAGAGCCCCAGACATTCAGCTGAACACAAGAAAAGAATGAAAACCCTTATAAAATGTTCACCAATATGCCTCAATGTGATTGAACATTCCCTGGATCCACATTCTGCAATGTTATTACTTATAAATCCTCATTCCCCAGGCTTTAATGTATGGCAGGATACACTAGCATTGTATATATGAACGGTAATAACATAATAATAAAAAAAAAACAAGCAGTCCTTCATAGCGCCTTGCCTGAGCAGATGAAAGAATCTTGTTAAATATAGCCCTCTGTACACACTGTAATTATAGCGATATTGATTAACCTGTTGACTTTTAGCACTGGACCATTGTAGCTAATTACTTGTTTATGTCCAATTAAAAAAAGAGGCTGATCATTCCCGATGTTACGGAGTTATCATAGTGGAATCCATTTTCATCTTACATGTGACATAAGCAGCTCCAACATTTCTCTGCTATTTTTGAAACAAGAAACATGAAACGGTCATCTGTTGGGAGAATCTGGTCTGATTATAAAAAAGGTTTTTGTCTTACAATAATGAGCTGTTCAAATGACTAATTATAGACATTTGCACTGTAAAAAGAAAAATCAATTAACAAAGTGCTTCCTATAAATAAAAGAGAGTTAATACTCATAATTTTTTAGATAACCGTCTTACCCCAGAACAGAGGTCTCCAAACGTTTTAAACAAAGGGCCAGTTTCTGGTCCTTCAGACTTCGAGGGGGGCGGACTGTGGCTAGTGAGAGTAGAAAATGCCCTGGAGTCAATGGGAGTAAACAATGTCCCATCATTGGTATGCATGGGAGGAATATTGAAGTAAAAATGATATATCTGCGCTAAGTGATAGATGAATTAAAAATGTGAAAAAATGTGTCAATTAATGACCTGCAGCTGAGCACAATAACCCAGATACAGGGCACAAAATAAAAATACAAAAATTTAAAGTGGTGTTCCAGCCGAAATTATACTTTTTAAATAAAAATACCCCTATAATACACAAGCTTAATGTATTCTAGTAAAGTTAGTCTGTAAACGAAGGTCTGTTTTGTTAGTTTATAGCAGTAGTTTGTTATTTTATAAACTTACAGCAAGCCAAGGCCATCTTAAGTGTGGGCATCTGAAGCCAGACTGTATTGGTTCCTGGATCTCATCCTTGCAGATCTCGCACATGCTCAGTGCAGCACAAGCAGTGTAATAGGTTTCAGGTTAGATTTCCATAGCAACGGCAGTGTCAGAGGAAGTTGCCGCCCCTTCCCAGAAGGCATTGCAAACAGGAAATGATGCGATGGGCCACGGCCAGGGAGGAGGAAGTGAAAAATGAATACAGCAGATATACAGTAGGTGTTGAGAAAAAAAATTAAAAAATATCCAATTTGTTTACAGTGCACAGTTTAGTGAGGGATGCTGAAGAGTTGTAAAAGTGGGTGGAACTCCACTTTAAGTGCAGCGCTAGGTATAAACACAAACACAAATATATCACTGTATTATTAAACCACTTCCCATCCAAGCCAATTCTGACATTTCTCTCCTACATGTAAAATTCATCATTTTTTTGCTAGAAAATTACATAGAACCCCGAAACATTATATATGTTTTTTTTAAGCAAAGACCCTAGACAATACACTGGGGGTCGTTGCAACTTTTTATCTCGCACGGTATTTGCGCAGCAATTTTTCGAACACTTTTTTTTTTTGGAAAAGAAACCGTTTCATGCTTTTAAAAAAAAAACAAAAAAAAATTGCATAATGTGAAAGATGAAGTTACGCCGAGTAACTAGATACCTAACATGTCACGCTTCAAAATTGCACACGCTCGTGGAATGGCGACAAATTTCGGTACTTAAAAATCCCCATAGGCGACGCTTTAAAAATTTTTTACTGGTTACATGTTTTGAGTTACAGAGGAGGTCTAGGGCTATAATTATTGATCTCGCTCTAATGTTCGCGGCGACACCTCACATGTGTGGTTTGACCACCGTTTTCATATGTGGGTGTTCGCTTCTGCGTGCGAGCAAACGGGGACAGGGGTGCTTTAAATTATTTTTTTTATTGTTAATTTTATTTTTTTTTTTTTAGTTTGACACTTTAAAAAAAAATGTGATCACTTTTATTCCTATTACAAGGAATGTAAACATCCCTTGTAATAGGAATATGGCATGATCGGTCCTTTTTACAGTGAGATATGGGGTCAATAAGACCTCACATCTCACCTCTAGGCTGGGAAGCCTGAAATAAAAAAAAATGAATAAACGATCTCAGCTTCCCAGCCGAGGCGGCGCCATTCGTTTGGATGCAGAGGCCGTTTGTGACTTCAAAACATCGCGCTTGGCCTCGGAACGATCATAGAGACTCCGGCGACCATCTGGTCCGCCGGAAATCTCTATGGTCACCATCCGGGGCCGGCGGATCCTGTCTCCGACTCACCAATGGTAGCGATGAGACGGTAGTAGCACCGGGGGGGGGGGGGGGGCGGGAGGCGGGCATCCTCTCTCGCCACCCGTAAGAACAATCAAGTGGCAGAACAGCCGCTATGATCATTCTTATGGTATAGGGAATCGCCGGCTGAAAAAGCCGATATCTGAATGATGCCTGTAGCTGCAGGCATCATTCAGATATACCCGCTCAAATTCAAGGACGTCCTGGGACGTACCTTGGGCGGGAAGTGGTTAAAGTGCAATATGACCATAAACATTAAATAGCATAAATACAAATAAAGTGCAGCTATACAGTGCACATATAATAAATTGTATTATATGCAACCAAAATATTTCGTTTTAGTGCGATCCCATGCGACAAAAGCAAGATGAAAACAAAGTTGCATAAAAAACGCACAAAAGTGCAAACAATATGTGAATTGTAAAGTGCAATGTAACCATAATCTTAAGTAACATAAACTTAAAAAAAGTGCGTCTATACAATGCAAATGTGATGGATTGTGTTATATACAACAAAAATATTTAATTTAGTGCAGTCCCATGTGACAATGCAGAATCAAAACAAAGTCACATAAAAAAAGAACAAATGTGCAAAACAATATGGATGAAAAAAGTTTGTTCATAGATTGCTGAAATCCAATATGTGACTTCACAGTGCAGCATATAACGTGGATTGAGTGCTCATCACCGTGTTTCCCGTCACCTCATTAAGATAAATGACTTACCAGAAAGCCTGCGACCTCCCTTATGTGGGGGGGGTCAAACAGCGCTTTTAATGAAATCCAAGATTCGCCAATGGAAGACTTCAGCATTCCTTTCCAGAAAGATCCATAGACATCCACTCGAATCCCAATGATGTGAACAGCAGGATAATATAAAAAAGATAAAAAGGCTCCAATAGTATAGAATGTCTTCTCAAGACGTTTAATTAAAAGACAGGAGTTGCAGTACAAAAACTCGAAGGCAAATATATAAAAATCGCAGTAATAGTCCTTGCAAGGAGAAATGGACATACAGGTCAGTTTAAAATCCAATCGCACATATGCAGAACGTGTCTGTGCGTAGTGTCCCATATGGGAGGAATATTGCCCCATTTTTGGTATCAGGGGAAGGAATAGTGTGCCATCATTGGTGTCAGTGTGAAGAAACGTGTCCTGCCATGCCATTGTTCTCAGTAGGAGAAATAGTGCCCCGTTGTTGGTATCAGTGAAAGGTATTATGCCCTATTGATGGTGTCAGTGGGAGGAATAGTGCCCCAAGGGCTGGATAAAGGGAAGCACAGGGCCACATCCGGCCCCCAGGCCACAGTTTGGAGACCACTGCCCTAGAAGAACCCTTGAAAGAATTTTCAGGTCTCTGGGGTAACTCTTCCAAAACCAATTTTTCGGGGGTCAATGAAAAAAAAAATGCCCCTTACAAGGGTGGTCAATGGGAAGTAGAACTGCATGATTAATCATTAAAAAAAAAATTGCGATCTCAATTCAACCCCCATCACGATCCTAATTCAGCATTTCCACAATTCATGTAACAAGTGCAGAGCAGTTCTCTGCTCAGAACTGTCAAAGAAAAAAATAAAAGCCGGTGTTCTGTCAAAATAGCCAATTCATCGAGATCTCCAATCACGTCACTTCCGGTTACTGTAAAGTATCAGTTATTGGAGATTTGCGTTCTCATATAAAGTCCCAACTGGTTTCTCCTCCTTTTTCATATTCATAACAGGGATGGAAGCATGCACCCTTACCTCTATACATAAAATTGTTGGTACTCTCCATTGTCATATATATCTAGGTCCTATTTATTTAAACACATTGTTTTTATTAATCATTGAGAGACTTATATAACTTTAGGAATTTAGGAGTTGAGCTATACGCTATTTACCATGTTGTTATGGCTACCTGGTATGCCTTGGCAGCTGGGTTGGGCTGTGCTTTGGGCTGATCTACTCCGGCCGGGCTCTGCCCAGTTCCGGGAGCTGCGATGCGCTCCTGGGGCCCTCCCTCTCCCCTCTCTTCCACTCCTGGGTCGGTTGGGGTCTGGGCGGGCACCCAATCGCGCATCGGCGTCACGCCTCCTACGCTGCTTGCGCAACGTCGCACTTTAGTGACGTTGACGCAGCGACGCTGTGTTTTCCATTCTACGTCCTCCACGAGGTGACTGACGCCGGACGGGAGCGGCGTTTGCCGCTCGTCGTTTTGGCGCCCTCTCCTCTACTGGCCGAGCGTGACGTTGGTGGACACTCCCCACTTCACTGGAGTACTTATATACTCCTTCTAGTAGATTTATACTCCCTTCAGGGTCTGGTACCCCCATGGTCATGGTGTATCCTGGAATTCACCTACTTCACTGCTAATCAGGTATCCCCTTGGTACCCCCCTTCTTACCTCCTACCTTTCACTATTTACGCTATTGCTCTCATATTTCTTCATCTTGGGCATTAACTACCCCAGTCTTGGGGTTAACGAGTAATTTACACCTCTTCCTTTTTTACCTAGTTATCCTTAATGGGAGGTTGCATCTTACCCCCATACTCTGCACTACAGGTACTTCTGATAACATATACTACCAGTCACTTTTTTGTAACATTTTGATTGCCATACCCCTACTTAATTTCACCCTACATTTTCTTTTTCACAGAAAGTCACACTTCTATGGCACACTACTTTTTCTCCTTCTTCACCCACGGGGGCCCTTCCCTGGGGAGCATTATCTCCCTCTGGTGATCCATCTACGCCTGGGTTTGTCCACCTCAGCTCCCGGGACTGGTATCTGCTCCCGGTCGGCCTTCCGGCCCTTCACGCCTTCACCTAGTCTCATTGACATATCTGTAAGTAGTCGTGGTAAAGTAGGATTATTTCCCCTCTCCTTCTCCTCTTTACAACAATGATTATATCATTTTACCTTATTCTAAAAAATAATTATGTGTTTCAATATATATAGGCTTCTTCCTCATACTTACTCCTGAAGAGTGGCAGTCGCCACGAAATGCGTAGAGCCAATAGATGCCTTTTTGCCCATACTGTACTTCACCAACACTACCGTACTTACCAATTGGATCGTACCAATGAATTAAGATATAATTTTTTACCAGGGAGACACGTTTCTATGAAAATGGCTTTCTATGTTGTGCATGATATGAACTTACTATGCTATCATTGTTGGTGTCACTATCATTGTTATATCAATTTATCTAATGTACTTGGTTTTATATAATGTTTCACATTATGAACTTACTATGTCATCATTTGATTATGGTACTATTACTATTATTGTTACTTTTATATCAATAAACCATTGACTGCCAATTGTTGTATCGTAATGCTGTTATCCATGCCCATAGTGTTGGTATATCTAGTACCACCCAATTTCATATAAATCGTGATTTCTCCAGGGGTGCATTCTTCATATAAAGTCCCACCTTCCTTTCTCTTCATTAGACGAGTTGCTGTTTTGACACAACACCGGCAAGCGTGCACACTCCGATACACGATATTATGAGCGGACATTGTTAGCCTGCCCGATACCAACCAACAACATGGCCGCCTCCAAGGCAGTGCCAACTTTTTCCTCCTTAGCCGTTGTTCTGTCAAAACAGCAAACTCTTTGCATACTGGAGTGTACACGCTTGCTGGTGTTGTGTCAAAACAGCAAATCGTCTAAATCTCCAATTACTGATGGTTTTACAGTAACCGGAAGAGACGTGGTTGGAGATGTTGATGAAGTGGCTATTTTGACAGGACACCGGCAAAGTTTATCACAACATTGATGAGCACTGAGATAAAAAGAAACATTGTATCATTTCGTTCTTTTAGATCATAGGGATGAACTTTGGTCTGTAAATGAGGTCAGTTTAACCACCTCAAGACTAAACCTTTTTCTGACACTTGTTGCTTACAAGTTAAAACCAGTATTTTTGCTACAAAATTACTTAGAACTCCCAAACATTATATACATATTTTTTAGCAGAGGCCCTAGAGAATAAAATGGCGATCGTTGCAATACTTTATGTCACACTGTATTTGTGCAGCAGTGCAAAAATACACTTCAATGAATTAAAAAACCACTAAACAGTAGAGTTAGCCCAATTTTTTGATATAATGTGAAAGATGATGTTACGCCGAGAATCGTGACCTTTATTCCTAGTAAAAAAAATGTGACTCTCATCTTATCCAGAATCATGCAGCTCTAGTGGGAAGTATGCCATCTCTACAGTGGTGGTCAAAATGCCAGCCCTACCGTTAGATAAAAATATCATTGGTGTTGTGTCATTGACCCTGGAAAAGCTGATTGACCTTCTATTTGATAGGTCATGCTTAGTTCCAGAGCCAGCACCACTCGATGGGTCAGTGAAATGACATCAATGATATTTTTCATGAATCCCTAGCCACCTCTGGAGGAACCCTAGTTGAGAATGGCTGTTCTAAGTGTAGCACCCTTCCAGGTAGGCTGCTATCATGATAGGTAAAGTTAGTTCTATTTGGCTGCTTCCTGATTACGTCATTTGATGAAACGCATGTTGGGGCATAATTCCGGTCACTTCAGGTCCCAAGCTCCAGGAAGGGCTTCAGCAGAGCAGCGGCGATTCCCAGCATAGAATAGTGCCAGAGTGGGCACCATTTATGTAAGCAGCCTGTGTAATGTTTTAATATAAAACTGATACACTATATAGTTTTTTTGATTTTATAGTGGCATGGCAGAGTGGAGGAGATAAGCACTGGACCCATAGTAGCCACATCACCTTTATGAGGAATCAAAAAGGACCCCAGAATACAAGCGAGTATTGTTTTAATTAAAGAGGTCCTGTTGGTCTGGTGAGTGATATTCCATCAGATCACATTCTAACAGATCTGGTGAGTGATATTCCATCAGATCACATTGGGTGCGAATTTTATAGTTGGTGATGGTGCAATTTTTTTTTACACTGAAGAGTCAAAAATTCTTTGGAATTATGGACGCAATAAACTTTATTTGAGGCACTTTTTTACTTGATGCCCTTTATGCTCCAATGTACTTTGATTACTGTGCCTATCAATTTTTGTATGCCACACATTATTTTCGCGATTATCGCAGTTTGTGCACAATTTAGGATTGGTTACACATTTTTAGTATAGCCCCCCCCCCAATTCATTGATATTTCACGTAATGTTCTTGCACACATTGGGGTAGCAGCTTTACACCATTTATATGGTTTCAGATATTTATTTCTTCCTTTTTTTACCCTCCTTTCATCTTAATTATATTATTTAGCTTGGCGCAAGGTTTCAGTTTTTACCAGAAACACCATGCTGCAGAGTCCAATAAAATTCCATAAAATATAAAAATATTGACACGTGCATTGCTTACCAGAACACAAAAGGAGCATGGATGTTCATTGCACACATAAACTAGGACCACACTATTAAACATTGGTGTATGATATGCTTGAAAAGGTTCAGGGATCATAGTAGCTATACAGTACTGTACATGTTTACATCCCCACTATAGCAATCTATCCCTGGTCTTGTTTATTTTTCTTTAGTAACTCAGGCTCAGCGTGTATCTGATTGGACACACCCTGCTACCCATTTTCTCCAGATTGCAGAAACATGAAAAAACCTGAGATGAAAACCAAATGGTTGTGGTGGAATGTATAGTATATATAGAGGTTAATTCACATTCCTAATCTGAAAGCTATGAAACAGATAGGGGAGAATTGGGGAAAGGGGTGGGCATTTTCTGCTTGGGCTAGTACTTATATGCTGGGGTGAGGGCCTGTGTCGATATACTTCTCCATTTAGATATATATCAGAGTGAGACCCACAAGCATTGACACATTGTGGGCATTATATAGCTATCTTATCCATCTTAAAACCTGCAATCACATCACCTAGGACAGCCTTTCTCAACCTTTTCAACACAGAGGACCCCTTGAAATAACTTTCCTGTGTCAAAGAACCCCTGCTAAGAATTACTATACAGTATCTTCAACTCATGAAACATTAGTGTGATGGTCAGTGGGAAAAAAATTCTTTACACTTGTGATTATTGAGAAGAATTACCCCATTACAGGTAGCTCTACAGATCAATAGTGTCGGTGGAAGTTATCTGAGATGCAGAAAATGCTCGTTGTTCAAGGAACTCCTAGCAAGTTCTGTAGGAATCCTACGGTTCTGTGGAAATCTGGTTGAGAAACCCTGACCTAGGAATTCTTCCAGAACCAAATTGCTAAATGGTTCATGTGACCGAATACTAAGAATTTGACCCTGGCAGATGTGAGAAGATGGGCCAAAATAAACCATGTTCTTTAGGAACATCCTGCTTTTATCATGCCCACCAATCACTATGGCACAACGACACACTTTACGTGAGACCTATTCTTTCTTCCAGAGATATCTGTTCCTACTATGAAAGGGCTAGTTGATTGTGTTTGCCCACCAGGCCAGAGGTTCCCAGTCCTTCCCTGGAGGAAGAAGGGGGTCTAAATTTTTTGGAATTCTGTTAAATCCCCTTAACTTTACCAAACCACCAATCTATGCTAACAAGCTTTGATATGGTTCAAGAATCGGCTCTCCTGTGTTCAACGTGATTAGTTAACAAGCAGAAAATTTTTTCTCTTTACTGAGCGAATGTACTTCTTTCTCATTGTTTATTCATTTTGTTATTCCATTAGACATCACAACAAATGACAGATCTGGATTGTTTAGCAAATGTAAAGTTATTATTGGAGGAAAGTGGATTATAAGCGATACACAAAACTGGCAAGGGAATATTTGGAGAGCTTGGCGTGTGGTATCATCTGTGATAACAGCTAACATAGTAACGGGCAATCAACAACCTTTAGGCTTTTAAAGAACTAAAGGGGGAATTCATCAACCTGGAGCAGCCAGCATCTGTAGCAGCTGTACACAGCTGCCAATCAGCTTCTAGCTTTCACTCTCAAAGCTTAACCGAACAAGCAGAAGATAAAGGACGGGGTGTCCACATATAGCGGGCGCAATGCCTTTTGCTCTAACTGATTATAAAGTGTGAGCTGGAGTTTGGCTTCAATTTGTTAGTGTATCTAAATCTGCTAAATACATATAGCATTCCCCTTCCCCCAAGACCGACAATGGTGCTGTCCAAAGGTGCCACCTGTGCTCCTTCATCCAGAGTGGGGGCACACTAGTACAGGAGGTGTGTTACTGGCCACATCACCAGGTGAAAACAAAGGTTAAAAAAGCCTAAAAAAGGAAAACTACTCTAGCCATCATATCTAATGATTAGTAAGCTGCAATATATTACATTTTTTGAATTGGGTTTAATACCGCTTTAAAGTTTTTACATCTGCAATACATAGTACAGTGAATTGTAACTTGCAATGTATTGTATAGATCTGTAACGTAGTAGCCATGATACTGTGTATGTTAGGCAACTCAAATTTTGTGATGAGAATATCTTTCTGTGAAAAGTAGGGTTGCACCAATACTAGTATCGGTGCTGATACTGAGCATTTGCACGAGAACTTTTACTTGTGTAAATGCTCCGATGCTTAATCCGATACCTGGGCAGCCTCATGGGTGATCGGTGCGGCGGTGGGGGGAGTTACAAGCACCGATCTCCCTGTATAGCTTTCAATAAAGCAGCTGACATATTCATCTCCTACTCTCCCTCCCGCAGCTTTCAGCTGCTTTATTGGAGGCTATAGAGGGAGATAGGTGCCTGTAACTCCCCCACAGCCACACTTATCACCCCCGACTGTTCCCTGTGTCCTCCTCTGGCTCTCTGGGTCCCCTGTGTCCTCCGCTGGCTCCCCGGGTCCTCCATGTCCTCCTCCGGTCCCCCTCCGTGTTCTCCTCTGTGTTCCTCCGGCTCCCCGGATCCTCCGTGTCCTCCTCCAGTCCCCCTCTGTGTCCTCCTCCAGTCCCCCTCTGTGTCCTCCTCCAGTCCCCCTCCGTGTCCTCCTCCGGTCCCCTTCCGTGTCCCAGATCTGTCAGGATGGAGAGTGGAGGAAGGAGTCGATAAATATTTTATTTACCGGCTCCTTCCTTTTCTGAATGAACAGAGTCAGTGATCAGTGACTGTCCATTCAAAACTGAGCATCGTAATCTGTGTTTCTGATGCTTCAGTTTATGAATGGGGAGGGACCTCTGTCTCCTGTCCATTCATCTTCATCTTCAGTGCAACTGAGGCTGCAGAGAAAGGGAGTGTGTCCTCAGTTCCGCTCCGTTCCTTTTAAATATTTAAAATTTAAATTGTAAAAAAATTAAAAAAAAAAAAAACTGACACCATCCACTCCCCTCCTCCCCCCCAACACCAAAAAAGAAAGCATTGTAAAAAAAAAATAACAACAAAAATATAAATTGTAAAAAATATAAAAAAAAAAAAAATTAAAAAATAAAATTGTAAAAAGAAAAAAAATACTGACACAGTGCATGCCTCATCAGTGCTCATCAGTGCCACCTATCAGTGCCCATCAGTGCTGCATATTAGTGCTACTGTCACATGACATTAAAAAAGTATCGGTACTTGTAAAAGTGGTATCGGTGCAACCCTAGTGATAAGATATTGCTTCTCTTACATCCTTGCTGTCTAGCTTAATTAAAAAATTGTTAAAAAAAATAATTGTACATCTGAACTGAAAAGAATTGCCGGCATGCTGGAAGGTAACTTTATACATTGTTTTGTCCTACAAAAAAGGCAAAATACATTATGATCTTCATCCCTGTCTCCTTAGCCCGGCCTACAGTGTGTAAGAAGGGCTTCTTGGTTGGCTAGAGTTTGTGCCAAGAGCACAAGTCCCTACCCCCTCTCCTGTCCTGCTAGAACACTGCCCCTCCTGCTGAGGCTGAACCCTCCGCCATATTGTGCCCCACTCCATGTCATAGGCCGCCACACAACACTCCTGACTGTTGACCCTTATAGCCAGAGGAAGGAATGTTCACACAAATTAGTAGATTTGCTGCACTTTACTGATGTATATCAGGGAACAACATGACAGTCACATCACGTCGACATACATTCTGGAGCCACTTGATATTACATCAATCACATTTAGTGGACGGTCGGCAGTAGTCACATGTCAAAGCATATGCAGCAGCCACCTCCCTCTTATGGTCTCTCCTTCCACCTGTGCTCATTAGCCACCTCCACTTTAGGTCCTCTCCCAGGACCCTCCAAGGAAGCAACCTCAACCAGGGGACTTTTAGCCTGGCCTAAAAGCCCTTTTGGAATCCACCCTAACCCCCACCATCATAAGGGACAGAAAGTCTAGATCTGGCTCTCCAGGGTGCAATTCTGCTTCTCCCCGGCCTCCTGGCCTGTCCAGGGCCTACATGCTGGTTACATCTTTGCTGCTATAGGGTGTTTAGTTACCATGCTCCAAGTGTGTAAAGGCATCCCAAAACATGGCTTTTATGTGGGTGCTGCCTCACCCATGACATCACTGCAGGAGGGCTGTACCAAAAGGGGCCTAGCATCTGATGACACTGTCTGCTGTAACCAGACACTATTCTGGTACAGAGCCACCTAGTGGCAAAATAGCTAAAAGCACCTGCCTACAAGTGTATCTAAACCCAAGGACAAAATCTAATGAGAATCAGAATACTTTATTAATCCCAAAGGGAAATTATTGAATATATTGCAGCTTACCAGTCCTTAGATATGATGGTCAGTTTTCTGTATCAATTTGTTCCTTTATTTTCACCTGGTGATCCTGCCAATAACAGACTTCCTGTCCTAGGGTGACAACGCTCACTCACTCTACTGTAATATTTTTCTTTGTCTATGGTCCGTAGTGCTTCTATCAAACTAGAGGCATAATATTTTTTAATTAACTATAATATCATGTGAAGCCCCCCCTTTATTATATAAAAATGTATTCGGGATTCTAACCTTGTTGGAAATGAAACACACATCGCTTTCCAGTGTGGACTGACAGTGTCAAAGCAAGCCTCTTTAATTACATAGTGGTTGTCGAAATAAATTAGCATTTGCATAAAATGCATTAGCAGGAACAATTCCTGTCGTCTGTTGTCTCGGCAGTAATTTATGAATAAAACAGACAAGAGTTAATCTTTGAACTTTAATCAGATATTGACAAGGGGGTTTATAATACCGCTGGCAGCGCTGTCACTAATTAAGGTCATCGGATTTTAATTATCATTAAATTTTTTTATGATATCCATCAAACGCCTCAGTCAGAGAAACAAAACATATTTTCAAACAGTTACCTATAACGGCAGTTGGTTGTGAAATATTATTTTGCGGAAACCATTATTAGTTTCATGCATACTTTATAAACATGTGAATGCAACTCCCATTGTCTGAGCTTGAAACTACTTTTCTATGTATCATAAGCATACCTCCTAACATACACTGATCTGTCCTACCATTATGACCACTGACAGATAGGGATGAGCCGAACACTCCCCGGTTCAGTTCGCAGCAGAAAGTAGTAGAAACTGTACTATGGCTGCACTGTATTGTGTACTGTGTACACCACCAGAAGTGTAGTAGAAACTGTACACACTGTATTAGATACTGTGTACACCACCTGCACTGTATTAGAAACTGTACAATGGCTGCACTGTATTTTATACTGTGTACACCACCAGAAGTGTAGTAGAAACTGTACACACTGTATTAGATACTGTGTACACCGCCTGCACTGTATTAGAAACTGTACAATGGCTGCACTGTATTTTATACTGTGTACACCACCAGAAGTGTAGTAGACACTGTACACACTGTCACACTGTATTAGATACTGTGTACACCGCCTGAAGTGTATTAGAAACAGTACACCACAGAATGCACTGTATATGTATATATATATATATATATATATATATATATATATATATATATATATATATAATATATATATATATATATAATATATATATATATATATATATATATATATATATATATATATATATATATATATATATATATATATATATACAGGAGACTGTATATATATATTAATACACTGCCTGCATTGACTGAATATAGAGTAAATACTGAATATATAGTGCTAAATGCATATATATATGCTATATGCATATATATATATATAGTACTATGCTAAATGCAGAGTATATATATATATACACACATAAATATATATATACAAGTTGTAAAGCGCTACGTAAACTGTTGGCACTATATAAATCCTGTATAATAATAATATGTATATATATATATATATATATATTAGACTGAATGTATATATATATATATATATATATATATATATATATATATATATATATATATATATATATATATATGTATATATATATATATGTATATATCTCAAATACACTGCCACTAACTGAATAACCTGCCTGCTTAATCTAAATCAAGCTATCTCTCTGTCCACACCAACAACACTACACACGGCTGCCGTGTAAGCAGCCTTTTATAGTGTGGGCCGTGGTCTTAGTCCCCTGGAGCCATGATTGGCCAAAGGCACCCTGCCTTTGGCCAATTACGGCTGTCTTAGCAGAGGGCGCTGTGATTGGCCAAAGCATGCAGGTCAGGTGCATGCTTTTGCCAATCATCATACAGCAATGCACTGCGATCTCAGAGTGCATTATGGGGCGTTCCGCGGCGCTCGAATTTGCTGCAAACGCCCCATAATGTTTGCTGTTCTGCAAACGGGCGAACACCCGATGTTCAAGTCGAACTTATATTCAACCCAAACATCAAGCTCATCCCTACTGACAGGTAAAGTGAATAACACTGATTATCTCATTACAATGGCATCTAAAAGTTGGATGGGATATATTAGGCAGCAAGTATTGTTGTCACTAGGGATGCACCAATATCATTTTTTATAGTGAGTACGAATACTGATATTTTTTTTTTAGTACTCGCCGATACCAATTACCAATACCTACTGGCACCTGTTGTCAGCAATGTTACAAAGCATTGAAAAGTTATTTACAAATGAAATAAATTCATTTTTGTTTAATTTTGCGTTTTTTTTAATGTGAAACGCGTAACTATATGTTAACGGTGTAAAAACATTAACAAACAAAGCAAACAACAACAAAAAAAAGTTTTAATTGTTAATAGTTTAGTTTATAAATCAGAAGTAAACAAAAAAAATCAGCAGGGAAATAATGATTAAATGGAGAAGGAGAATAAGGAGTTAATTAAGGCTGATTAGAGCAAATTAAGGGTTAATAAGGGGTTTAACAGGGGAACATTTAATAAATGATGAAGTTCATCCCTTTGATCTGTAGATGAATAAACAGAAGGACACAAAATTAAACAATGATTCGTTTTATCTTTCTGTTTTAGTGGCTGAGCAATGTTGTTGATAAACATTGCCTGGCTGATTTTTTTTTTTTACAGCTCCAATTGTCAGGACTTTGTTTACACTTTAGCTGTCAAAGGGTAACTCACTGACAGCTGAATGAGTCATCGGTTGTTAAGGAAGCGGCATCAACACCACTCCACAACCGATAATTGCCATTTTTTTGCTGGGGAAATCCCACTGACAGTTGAAAGAACTGAGCCTGAAAGTATCATTGTGCAAATGCTTAGTATCAGCACCATAACCGGTATCGGTGCAACCCTAGTTGTCACTGAAGTTGATGTGTTGAAAGCAGAAAAAATAGGCAAGTGTAAGGATCTGACAGACATTGACAAAGGCCAAATTGTAATGGTCAGAGCAACTCCAAATCTGCAGCTCTCATGAGATGTTTCCAGTCTGCAGTGGTCAGGACCTTCCAAAAGTCCAAGGAAGGCAAACCGGTGAAACGACAACAGGGTCATAGGTGGCCAAGGCTCAATAATGTGTGTGGGGAACAAAGGCTGGCTTATGTTGTCCTATTCAATAGAAGAGCTACTGTAGTTCAGATTGTTGAAAAAGTTAATGCTAGTTCCAAAAGAAAGGTGTCAGAGCACACAGAGCATCACAGTTTGTTGTCTATGGGGCTCTGTAGTCGCAGACCGGTCAGGGTGCCCATGCTGACCCATGTCCACAGCCAATAGCGCCTACAATAGACATGTGAGCATCAGAAATGGACCACAGAGCAATGGAAGAAGGTGGCCACTGGCCTGGTCTGATGAATCACATTTTCTTTAACATCATGTGGATGTTACTCATAGACAAGACACGGAAAGATGCTCCAGAAAAGATCTGGGATTGTTTAGGTGCCAATAACCTAATATAATAATAAGTCACAACATCTGATAATAGTCAAATAGTTTATTTATCTAATTCATAAAAAACATTGAAAAAAGGAAGATAAATAACATTTGTTAAACACATTGGATCATTTCACATTAGATGTCCACAATGTGAGTTATTTACAGTTATTTATAGTTGTTTGTCATGGTGTAGCATTCCCGACATGTTTCACCAATTTTTAGGCTTCTTCAGGAGATATATGCTACCACACCTGGACAAATGGATCAAATACATGAATCAATACATATACAGTTGAAACTAAATACATAAGGAATATATTTAATAGATTACAACATGTGAGTAGTACATTTGTCAATATCAGTAATAGATATAAATGTTGGTGGAGGGCATCTTACCAATTTAAATGAAACAATATGGATACCAATCCAAAAGGCAGGAAAAAAGTTTTTTTTTTCCAACAGAGGGATTAAGATCCAATCAAAACTCAGCAGAGGGGGTCCCCAGAATGAAGGCAAGAGCAGTATCTGATTAGCCACAGGAAGGATAGTCAGGGCAAGTAATGGCTAAGGAATATAAATAATTAAAATATAATAATTAATCATGATGTCCTCAAATATATCGAGCTTCTAAGCATTTGCCTTTAATAGACAAAAGCGGCATGAACATTGAATGTCAAGAAACAAGAGTGGTGGGCTAATGTTGTAAAATATGTAAGGCATATATACCTATAGGTGTGCACAGCCTATTGCATTAGGGTGTGCACCTCAAAGCTCAAACACATGTGTGTGTATGCATGTGTATATATACTGACAGTGTCAGTAGAGCAGCGGACAGTGTCAGTAGGGCAGAGATTGGTGTCAGTACTTTTTATATGTATTATTTTATTCTTTATTGTTTTTTTTTACAAGATTTTTAGGAGCCCATTAGGGGGCTTTGGTGAAATTTCGTGTTTAAACAGGGAGAATCTGCACCACACAGCATGATTAGGGTGTGCCCAGGCACACCTGGCACACCCTGTGCGCACTCCTATGTATATACCTTTGTTCCTTCCAAATGGTCACAGCAGAGAACCAAGGCCCAGAACATCTAATTGTAGTCAAAAACAATATAAACCAGTTGTGTTGTGCTAAAACATACAACTTATCATAAAAATAAAAACATAAAGTCTCAAATTATAGTGAAAAAAGTCCACTGTGAAGACAATGACAATCAAAGTATTCCACCATCAGACCTTGGACTGTGTTCCCACATCAAGCAGATTCACCTCCACCAAATGGCCACAAAAGCAGGCTTACCAAACTTATATGACCCACTTATCATAAAGAAGTCATGAACAGCATATGGTGTAAAGGTCCACACAAGTCACGTTTTCCACACTCTTAAACAAATGCAAACATTGTACAGATAAGGTAAAGCTCCTGTAGGTCATTCTTTCACTCACATATTTCCATACATGTTAAAAAAGAAGTAAAAGAGCAGGTGCTCCACATATTGTATAATCCCATAAAATGTATATATTAAAAACTTTATATTGCACTTAACAGGCATGAAAAACTTGTTACACAGCATAGAAAAGACCTGGCACATACACTTTCGAGTCTCTTCCGCTGAAGTCAGCATGTAGCTCCGCCCTAAGCGTTTCATCATATGTGACGTCTTCCACGGTAGCTACATGCTGATGTCTCCACGTTACTGGAAGTGACCCACAAGTGTGTCTATGTGCCGGGTGGAATTGTTTTCTTGTTACAGTGACATCTGAAAATGGGTGTATTGAAGCTACCTGCCCCTTTGACCCAAAAGGCAAGCCACATTTAGTTCTCAGGGGCACATCTAAATGATTTGAGGTTTTACGTCATTTATTCCTGCTTTCTGTCCCTTCTCTAGTTTTGGTTTTAATTGTAGGCATTCTTGTTGTTAGCTTATTTTTTATGTTAGCTGGGGTACAGAGGGATAAAACAGCTATGCTTAATTTGATTTACTAAAAAGAAATGCTGTTCTATTTCAAATGTCGATATATGAAATGCCATTCCTTCTTAGATCCAGTTTGTGCAGATGGTTTGGACACTTGCTCAGCTTCCAGAATCAACAGGCAACTTAACTCCTTAATAAAATTAAGAAGGTGAATTCAACATAGTTTTACTTCAGGTTACAAAGGATGCTTTTCCAGTCTTTTGAAGTGTAAGAGGACAATGACTTTCCAAAGTCCAGGTGAAGGCTTGCCGTCTGGAGGTCTCATGGTGTGTGTCTTGAGAACCATGTGACTAGTTTAAGGAGGCTTTGAAGTGATTTGGTGAGCTGGACTTAGGAGGGGTTGCGATGGCATGTTATTAACTTGGAAAGTGGACTTGTGAGATAGAGAAGTATCTGATGTACCAGGGTTAATTGTGAGGTTTATTCCTGCAGCTTCTCCTGCTGGCAAATGTACTGTGGGTTAGGTGTACATCATTTGAAGAATCCTGTGCAATTGTGTTGACATTATTCTTGCTTAGAATAAATGTCAGGATATGTCTTGCAGGGTCTTTACAAGCTGCCAAAACAGGGTGATGGACCTCTTCCTCTGCAGCTTGTTTCAAGACTCTTAGCTTAGCTATGGTGACTGTTACCTCCCTTTCTTTCTAAAGGACTTCCAACTATGCTTCTGCTTTGACCTGCATTGCCTGTGTCTCTGCCTGAGCTGCTTGTGCTTGCTCTTGTGTGGTTTTTGCTTTGGTCTATGTGGATTATGCTTGGTCCTGTGTGGTTTTTGTCTGGGTCTATGTGACTTGTGTTTGGTCCTGTGTTATTTTTGCCTGGGCCGATGTAGATTGTGCTTGCTCCTGTGTGGTTTTTGCCTGGGTCTATGTGGATTGTGCTTGGTCCTTGTGGTTTTTGCCTGGGTCTATGTGACTTGTGTTTGGTCCTGTGTGGTTTTTGCCTGGGTCTATGTGGATTGTTTGGGCCTGTGAGGTTTTTGCCTGGGTCTATGTGGATTGTTTGGGCCTGTGAGGTTTTTGCCTGGGTCTATGTGACTTGTGTTTGGTCCTGTGTGGTTTTTACTTGGGTCTACGTGGATTGTGCTTGGTCCTGTGTGGTTTTTGCCTGGGTCTATGTGACTTGTGTTTGGGCCTGTGTGGTTTTTGCCTGGGTCTATGTGACTTTGTTTGGGCCTGTGTGGTTTTTGCCTGGGTCTATGTGGATTGTGCTTGGTCCTGTGTGGTTTTTTGCCTGGGTCTATGTGACTTGTGTTTGGGCCTGTGTGGTTTTTGCCTGGGTCTGGGTGGGTTGCGCTTGGTCCTGTGTGGTTTTTGCCTGGGTCTGTGTGGATTATGCTTGGTCCTGTGTGGTTTTTGCCTGGGTCTGGGTGGGTTGCGCTTGGTCCTGTGTGGTTTTTGCCTGGGTCTGTGTGGATTATGCTTGGTCCTGTGTGGTTTTTGCCTGTGTCTGTGTGGATTATGCTTGGTCCTGTGTGGTTTTTGCCTGGGTCTATGTGACTTGTGTTTGGGCCTGTGTGATTTTTGCCTGGGTCTGTGTGGGTTGTGCTTGGTCCTGTGTGGTTTTTACCTGGGTCTATGTGGGTTGTACTTGGTCCTCTGTGGTTTTTGCCTGGGTATATGTGGATTGTGTTTGGGCCTGTGTTGTTTTTGCCTGGGTCTATGTGTATTGTGTTTGGGCCTTTGTGGTTTTTGCCTGGGTCTGTGTGAGTTGTGCTTGGTCCTCTGTGGTTTTTGCCTGGGTCTATGTGACTTGTGTTTGGGCCTGTGAGGTTTTTGCCTGGGTCTATGTGGGCTGTGCTTGGTCCTGTGTGGTTTTTGCCTGGGTCTATGTGGATTGTGTTTGGTCCTGTGTGGTTTTTTCTTGGGTCTGTGTGGGTTGTGCTTGGTCCTCTGTGGTTTTTGCCTGGGTCTATCTGGATTGTGCTTGGTCCTCTGTGGTTTTGTCTATGTGCATTGTGTGTGAGTGTGTGCCTTGGTGACTTGTGCTTTAGTTTGTTTTCTTCTTTTTGCAATGCGCTTGGGACTTTGTTGCTTCTGCCTTTGCATGTGCTAATAGTGGATTACTTAGCCTTGATTGCTGTGATCTAGAGGACATCTTGAAGCACTTGGAGGAAGTAGCAGAATGCAGTTTCATGCAATTGTAATATAACTTGTCCAAAAACCCTGCAGACATTCAAGGTGTCTTTGTTGGTTAAGGACTGTAAAGCTGTTTAGCTCCTGCATAGACTCTGCTGTGTTAATGTTTGATAAAAGAGAGAAGAATATCTTTCAGACAGAAGTTTATAGCTTTCATTAGGGATGCACCGATACCAATAACAATGCCAAGCATTTGCTCGAGGTACCCATACTCACGCAAATGTTCCCAATACCGAAACCGATAGTTTGCAGTGCGATTTGCATCAATGGGCAATTCCTCCCACCGCTCCTGTGCGTATGTGTGTGTGTGTGTGTGTGTATAGGAAGGGAAGCACCAGCTAGTGGGCAGTTTACTAAAAATGTTTTAACTCACATTAAGTACATATCTGCTCAAATCCAAATCTGCATACTGTCCCAGTCCTGCCAGTGATAGCAAATCATGGCTGCTGGAGGTGATCATAGGGCTGGAGGAGATTTAGAGAGGGTCCACTCCCAAGCTGACATCACTTCCGCCTTATACCCACGGGGTCCCGGGAACTTCTCCTCCAGCCCTGTGAGCAACTCCAGCAGCCGTGATTTTCTATCCTCACAGGGACAATATGCAGATTTGGATTTGAGCAAATATGTACTTAAAGCAGAGTCCCGCCTGGGTAAAAAAAATTAAGAGTCAGCAGCTACAAATACTGCAGCTGCTGACTTTTAATATATGGACACTTACCTGTCCAGGGAGCCCGCGATGTCAGCACCCAAAGCTGACCCGTTCCCTGGCTCTGGGTGCAGGTGCCGGCATCCTTACTAAGGGAAACAGGAAGTGAAGCCTTATGGCGCGAGTCGCGCTGCGCTTTCTGAATGGTCCTTGCTGTCTTCTAGGACCTTCTGGGACGGCTTCTGGGACAGCTGGACATTGCGTAGTTCGCCGCACAAGATTGCAGTGACATTTTCCCGGAAGTGGGAGCAGATACCTGGATTTGACAGGTATCTGCTGTCCCCCCCCCCCCTCCCCGGAAGGTGCCAAATTTGACAACATAGGGGGGAGGAATCCAATCTATGGAAGTTCCATTTCTGGGTGGAACTTCACTTTAATGTGAGTTAAAACATTTTTAAGAAACTACCCACTAGATAGTGCTTCCCTTTCTATACACTCACACACAAAATATGTGTTCTACATATTATACTTGCCTGCTCTGTTCAATGGTTTCGCACAGAGCAGCCCCAATCCTCTTCTTCCAGGGCCCCCTGCCAGCACTCATGGTTCCCCATCCCCCCCGCTTAATGGCCCCATAGCAAGCCACTTGCTCTCAGGGCACTAGTGCATGCATACCAGCTCCCGAGCTCCGCTCTGTGTGTCCATTGACACATAGAGCGTGGCTAGGTCCCGCTCCTTCTTCACTGGCTGTGACTGACAGCAGCTGGAGCCAATGGCTCCACTGCTGTCCCTAATCCGATAAGGAGGGAGAGAGCCAAGAGAGCTACTGGATCAAGCCTGATGCATCAAGTTTTTTTTTTTAACCTTAATGCATAGAAAATAAAACCTTTCTGCCTTTATAACTACTTAAATGCATACATTGTCTTTAACCACTTGCTGACCGCCCTACAGCAGTTTCACTGCTACAGGGCGGCAGCTGTGCGCTGGATCACGTATACTGTACATATGTGATCCTGCACTTCCACCTGCAGGGGGCACGCGCCTCCGGAGGGCCGCTTATGCTGTAATTATTCATAGCAGAAGCTGATCTGCGGGTGCCGGGTGCTTGATGTCCGATGGCACCTGCCGATATTTGGGCAGAGACTCAGAATGGAGCTCTGCCTATGTAAACCAGGCAGAGTTCCGTTCGGATAGAGGAGAAGGGATGGATTCTGTGTTTCTGCAGAGCAGGGACTAAAATCCATCTCTTCCCCTAGTAAAAGCACCACATACAGTAAACACAAACACTGGCTAGGCACATAGTAAACCCTTTGATCACCCCTAGATGTTAACCCCTTCCCATCCAGTGTCGTAAGTACAGTAACAGTGCATATTTTTAGCTCTGATCACTGTATTAGTGTCACTGGTCCCTGCAAAGTGTCCAATTGTCTTCTGCAATATTGCAGTCTCGCTATAAGTTGCTGATTGCTGCCATCACTAGTATAAAAAAATAATAAATAAAAATTCCAGTATATATCCCATAGTTTATATAACATTCGCGTAACCAATCATAAACATTTATTGGGATTTTTTTTTTTTTTTTTACCAAAAATTTTTAGCAGAATACATATTGGCCTAAATTCAGATTATATTTTTTAAATAATTTATTAGATATGTTTTATAGCAGTAAGTAAAAAATGTTGTTTTTATTTTTAAATTTGTCGGTCTTTTTTTTTTATAGCACAAAAAAAAAATGCAGAGGTGATCAAATACCATTAAAAGAAAGCTCTATGTGTGGGAAAAAGATGACATCGATTTTATTTGGGTACAGCGTCGCTTGACTGCGCAATTGTCAGTTAAAGTGACGCAGTGCCGTATCACAAAAAGTGGTCTGGTCCTGAAGGAGGGGTAAATCTTCTGGAGGTCAAGTGGATAAAGAAAGTTGATAATAAATCGTATATATATATATATATATATATATATATATATATATATATATATATATATTTATATATACAGTGGGGACGGAAAGTATTCAGACCCTCTTAAATTTTTCACTCTTTGTTATATTGCAGCCATTTGCTAAAATCATTTAAGTTCATTTTTTTCCTCATTAATGTACACACAGCACCCCATATTGACAGAAAAACACAGAATTGTGGAGATTTTTGCAGATTTATTAAAAAAGAAAAACTGAAATATCACATGGTCCTAAGTATTCAGACCCTTTGCTCAGTATTTAGTAGAAGCACCTTTTGATCTAATACAGCCATGAGTCTTTTGGGGAAAGATGTAACAAGTTTTTCACACCTGGATTTGGGGATCCTCTGCCATTCCTCCTTGCAGATCCTCTCCAGTTCTGTCAGGTTGGATGGTAAACGTTGGTGGACGGCCATTTTTAGGTCTCTCCAGAGATGCTCAATTGGGTTTAAGTCAGGGCTCTGGCTGGGCCATTCAAGAACAGTCACAGAGTTGTTGTGAAGCTACTCCTTCGTTATTTTAGCTGTGTGCTTAGGGTCATTGTCTTGTTGGAAGGTAAATCTTCGGCCCAGTCTGAGGTCCTGAGCACTCTGGAGAAGGTTTTCATCCAGGATATCCCTGTACTTGGCCGCATTCATCTTTCCCTCAATTGAAACCAGTCATCCTGTCCCTGCAGCTGAAAAACACCCCCACAGCATGATGCTGCCACCACCATGCTTCACTGTTGGGACTGTATTGGACAGGTGATGAGCAGTGGCTGGTTTTCTCCACACATACTGCTTAGAATTAAGGCCAAAAAGTTCTATCTTGGTCTCATCAGACCAAAGAATCTTATTTCTCACCATCTTGGAGTCCTTTAGGTGTTTTTTTTTTAGCAAACTCCATGTGGGCTTTCATGTGTCTTGCACTGAGGAGAGGCTTCCATTGGGCCACTCTGCCATAAAGCCCCGACTGGTGGAGGGCTGCAGTGATGGGTGACTTTCTACAACTTTCTCCCATCGCCCGACTGCATCTCTGGCGCTCAGCCACAGTGATCTTTGGGTTCTTCTTTACCTCTCTCACCAAGGCTCTTCTCCCGATAGCTCAGTTTGGCCGGACGGCCAGCTCTAGGAAGGCTTCTGGTCGTCTTAAACGTCTTCCATTTAAGGATTATGGAGGCCACTGTGCTCTTAGGAACCTTAAGTGCAGCAGAATTTTTTTGTAACCTTGGCCAGATCTGTGCCTTGCCACAATTCTGTCTCTGAGCTCTTCAGGCAGTTCCTTTGACCTCATGATTCTCATTTGCTCTGACATGCACTGTGAGCTGTAAGGTCTTTTTTAGACAGGTGTGTGGCTTTCCTAATCAAGTCCAATCAGTATAGTCAAACACAGCTGGACTCAAATGAAGGTGTAGAACCATCTCAAGGATGATCAGAAGAAATGGACAGCACCCGAGTTAAATATATGAGTGTCACAGCAAAGGGTCTGAATACTATGTGATAATATTTCAGTTTTTCTTTTTTAATAAATCTGGAAAAATGTCAACAATTCTGTGTTTTTCTGTCAATATGGGGTGCTATGTGTACATTAATGAGGAAAAAAAATGAACTTAATTTTAAAATTATTTGAAATAATTTTAGCAAATGGCTGCAATATAACAAAGAGTGAAAAATTTAAGGGGGTCTGAATACTTTCCGTCCCCACTGTATATATATATATATATATATATATATATATATATATATATATAAAATGATTGTTAAAGTATACATAATTCACATCTTAATGTATTGATGCATACTAGGGACTAACTATAATTTTGATGTGGATGCTTCTTTAGATGTTGATGTTTCCTAATATCTGATAAGTCAGTAGGCCTATAATGTCCTTTAGTGACATCACAATGATCAGAAGAGAGTGAGACGTCGGTGTATAATGTAACATTACTGCCGTCTGCTCAGTGGAGTGTTCTCAGGTTGAGACTCCGCTCCGTGGCAGATGGTTTTGCAGTAAATTGTAATGTATAATGAATATCGTTATCAGCCTTTGGAAAGGCTGGAAAAAAAATGATTGTTCTTGGCAGAAGAGAAAATGAGGGAAATTAGTGTTTGAATCTCCATTCTTACAATCCATCAGCCTCTATAGCATTTTTCTGTTTTTTCCTTTCTTTTTTCTTTTAGGAGGAAGCAAACATTGAATTTATAAAATTATATATATACACACACACATATATATATAAATATATATATATATATATATATATATATATATATATATATATTTCATGGACTGACTTCAGTCGCTGCAGTTTTACTGTGGCAGAATGGCAGGGCTGGGCGAAGTAACGTTACGTCGCTTCGCACTGTGGCCACTAGGGGGGTGCGCGCACTGCACGCCCCCTGAGCCGATGCGAGTGCCCAGCGGTCACGATCACCGCCGGGCTCCCGCGATCGCCACTGAGACACGGAGAACCGGGATCTGTGTGTGTAAACAAAAAAGGACCGAAAATTTTGAAAAAAAATAACCAATATTTTTTACTTTCTGCTATAAAACATATCCAATAAAAAAAAAAAATTAGGCCGATGTGTATTCTGCTACATATTTTTGGTAAAAAAATCACAATAAGCGTATATTGATTGGTTTGCGCAAAAGTTATCTACAAACTAAAAAAATGTCCCCTTAGGAGCTAAGTGACGTTTTGACGTCGCTTCCGCCCTGCAATGGTATGGACTCCATACCCAGGAAGGATAAATAAAAAAGATTGACAATTTTGAAAAAAAACACAAATATTTTGTACTTTTTGCTATAATAAATATCCCCATTTTTTTAAAAACAAAAAAGCTAATTTTTTCTCAGTTTAGACCGATATGTATTCTGCTACATATTTTTGGTAAAAAAATCCCAATAAGCGTATATTGATTGGTTTGCGCAAAAGTTATCGTGTCTACAAACTATGGGATAGATTTATGGAATTTACATTTTTTAAAAATGTTGTTTTACTGGTAATGGCGGCGATCAGCGATTTTGAGCAGGACTGCGACTTAGCAGCGGACACATCAGACACTAAAAGACACTTTTGACACTTTTTTGGGGACCAGTGACACTAATACAGTGATCAGTGCTAAAAATATGCACTGTCACTATACTAATGACACTGGCTGGGAAGTGGTTAACATCAGGGGCGATCAAAAATTCCAAATAAGCATATATCGACTGGTTTATGCGAACGTTATAGCATCTACAAACCATGGGATATATTTATGGATTTTTTTTTTTTTTTTTAAGTAGTAATGGTGACAATCAGTGGCTTACAGTGCCTTGCAAAAGTATTCACCCCCTTTGGCATTTTTTGTGTTTTGTTGCCTCACAACCTGGAATTAACATGGATTGTTTGAGGAGTTGCATCATTTAATTTACAGAACATGCCCACAATTTTGAAGATGTTTTTTTTTTTATTTTTACTGTGAAGCAAACAACAAATAGGACAAAATAACAGAAAAAGTCAATGTGCCCCCCAAAGTCAATACTTTGTTGAGCCAACTTTTGCGGCTATCACAGCTCCAAGTCGCTTTGGATACGTCTCTATGAGCTTGCCACATCTTACCATTGGGATTTTTGCCCATTCCTCTTTGCAAAACTGCTCCAGTTCCTTCAAGTTGGATGGTTTGCGCTTGTGAACAGCAATCTTTAAGTCTGACCACAGATTTTCTATTGGATTGAGGTCTGGGCTTTGACTAGGCCATTCCAACACATTTACATATTTCCCCTTAAACCACTCAAGTGTTGCTTTAGCAGTGTGTTTGGGGTCATTGTCCTGCTGGAAGGTGAACCTCAGTCCTAGCCTCAAATCACACACAGAGTGGTACAGGTTTTGCTCAAGAATATCCCTGAATTTAGCACCATCCATCTTTCCCTGAACTCTGACCAGTTTCCCAGTCCCGACTGCTGAAAAACATCCCCACAGCATGATGCTGCCACCACCACTTTTCACAGTGGGGATGGTGTTCCTTGGGTGATGTAATGTGTTGGGTTTGCGCCAGACATAGCGTTTTCTTTGATGGCCAAAAAGTTCAATTTTAGTCTTATCAGATCAGAGCACCTTCCTCCATACATTTTGGGAGTCCCCCACGTGCCTTTTCACAAACTCAAAACATGCCATTTTGTTTTTTGCTGAAAGTAATGACTTTCTTTTGGCCACTCTGCCATAAAGCCCAACTCTATGGAGCGTACGGCTTATTGTCGTCCTATGTACAGATACTCCAGTCTCTGCTGTGGAACTCTGCAGCTCCTCCAGGGTTACCTTAGATCTCTGTGCTGCCTCTCTTATTAATGCCCTCCTTGCCCGGTCCGTGAGTTTTAGTGTGTGGACGTCTCTTGGCAGGTTTGCTGTTGAGCCATGTTCTTTTCTTTTGGTTATGATAGATGTGATGGTGCTCTTAGGGATCATCAAAGATTTGGATATTTTTTTATAAACTAACCCTGACTTGTACTTCTCAACAACATTGTCCATTACTTGTTTGGAGAGTTCCTTGGTCTTCATGGCAGTGTTTGGTTAGTGGTGCCTCTTGCTTAGGTGTTGCAGCCTTGGGCCCGGTCGGGGCTCCGTGTCTGAATGGACACATGGAGCTGTGACTTGACTTGAGTGCCCCCATAGCAAGCTGCTTGGTGTGGGGGCACTCAACAGGAGGGAGGGGCCAGGACCAGTGAAGAGGAACCCGAGAAGAGGAGAATCGGTGCAGCTCTGTGCAAAACCACTGCACAGAGGAGGTAAGTATAACATTTTTTTTAAACAAGACTTTATAATCACTTTAAGTCTACTGATGTCTGATGTCAGACATGATCTAACCCCATCTGCCCACAGCTGAAACAGAAAACACTTCAGGTAGACATGTGCAATTCGTTTCTTTCCAAATTCCTTTTTTAACACATTTCTACAAATTCGTTAATTCGGAAATATCCGAATTAATGAAAACCTGTTTAACAAATCTTTCCGAATATTTGTAAATTCGTAAATTCAAAAATTCATAAATTCTAAATTCTAAAATCCAGAAATTCAAAAATTCTAAAATTTTGAAATTCGAAAATCCCAGAATTCGAAAATCCGAAAATAAGACCAAAAATTCAAAAAAACGAAAACCCGAAAAATTAGAAAACCTGAAATAAGAACTAACTAATAATAACTTAACTATTACTAACTATTAAATTAAAGGTACTAAAATTTCCTTTCAAATTTGGCTGTTAGTGTACGTAATGAATACAAATTTATCTGAAGTTAGGAATTATCCAAAATAACGAATGCCGTATCTAAACAAATTGAACGTAACAAATTAATAATAATAAATAACAATAATAATAATAATAATAAAAATTGTTTTAATTTTTATTATTATTATTAATAATATTAATTAATTCCGTTCCATTTGTTTAGATGCGGCATTCGTTATTTCGGACAATTCGTAACTTTGGATACATTCGTATTCGTTACGTTGACTAACTACCAAATTTGAAAGGAAATTCCAATACCTATATTTTAATAGTTATTAATTATTACTTAATTAGTTAATTATTCTTTAGAATTTTCGGATTTTTGTCCTTTCTAATTTTTGGATTTTCTTTATTATTATTGGATTTTCTCATTTTTGGATTTTTGAATTTCAGAATTTTCGAATTTACGCATTTTTCGAATTTACAAATTTATGAATTTTCTAATATTCGAATTTACGAATCTATGAATTTTCAAATTTATGAATCTACGAATTTATGAATTTAAAATTTAAAATGAAAACGGAAACTATAGAATTTTTCGGCAGTGCACATGTCTAACTCCAGGCATACTACTTTCTATTTGCTTGAAAGCAAGCACTTTGGCAAACAAGTAGTGGGCAACCATGCACAGCCAATGCAAAGGGGGATGAGAATGGGCACAGGTCGGTAACCCCATTCTACTGTATATATTAGCAGCACTGTAGGGGGCATAGTCTCACATCTTTGCCCTGGGCACTGAACAAACCTGTCCCGGGAATGCCTTACCCCCATCTTCTGCGTTGCAGAGTGCAATGTCACCGTCCTTTCGGGAAGACTCCTTGGGAACATAGAGCAGGTAAAATCTTGCAAGACGAAATTCCAGTCCTTCGCAAGATCATCTTCTTGAAAGATTTGAGTTGCTATGAATTCTCCAGGATCTACTGTAGCTGGAAGGAGCATATTGTCATCCTTGCCTATGTGCCACAAGCAGAATACAAGAAATTCCTGAAATTCCAGGGAAATTTCACTCATCCCTAGCCCATACATGGCACCCTGTACACCCTTTGTAGATAAACTCTTGACTATGGAAAGACAGATGCAAACTGACACCATTACCCTTACTATTACCATATTTGTTGTTCCCATCTTAAATAACCAGAAGACACCCTTTTTGGAGTAAAAATTGGCCGTACCGGCCATTTATTAACAATAACCATAATCATTTTATTTACAAAAACACATAATCTCACATATATCTATTAAACCAGTTTGCTGATCTTTGAAGGCACTGAAAAGACCCCAAATCGATTTTTAGTATCAGCGTGACCACACAAGGTCCTCAGTCTCAACACACTGACTCGAGGACAATACAAACTCTCCACCTTCCAACGCTGATACCCATATGCCAAATGCCCAGTTAAACCTCGTTTAACTGGCATCTGCTGAGGACCCCATACCACAGATGGTTCCTCCAGGGCCGTCTTTAATACTGATAAATAGCAGCTAGACTCAAAATTAGTTTTCTGAATCTGATCAGGCAGCTATTGCGATTGGTTGCCAGAGGTTACAGTGTATTATTACCACTCACTGACTGGTTGCTAGAGGTTACAGCACACATTACGGCTCACCGATTAGTTGCTAGAGGTTACAGCACATGATTTCTGCTTGTTGATTGGTTGCTAGAGATTACTGTGGATATGACCTCAGGGGGACATGATATACATATCAATGCCGCTGGCCGTCCCTATTTACATATGAATGCTGCCGCTATTTACATATGAATGCCGGTAATTTACATGTAAACACAGGGTCTGCAGGTGAGTCATCTCTACACAACAATAGGGCAGAGCTGGGCAGCATTAGTAGCAGCACTTCACACTGAGATATTGGGACACAGCACAGGACTAAAACCTCAAGGGACGAGGGAAATTAAACCAGGATAGTTGGCAAGTAGGAGACAGCTGCTTTGGGGCCCCACAACAATGACAGGGCCCAGGGCAGCTGCCCCTTTTGCCCTGCCTTAAAAATGGCCCTGGGCTCCCCACTATGCCATATAAGTATTCATTTTGACGGCCTCCAAAGATCCCAACCGCCACACCACTACCATAATCTCTGCTGGGCGTCCATTCCACAATAAAGGGGTAGGAGCGTGGGAAGCTGCTTCTTCGTCCGATGACCTCTGAGTGACCACCGGACACTTGGCAACTCCCTTCCTAGTTCCTGCAACCCCCCCGACCACCCCCACTTGACTAAACATACTCAAAACACCAGGTTAACCCCTTGTGTCCTGATCGCCCTGCTACCCTGTCATGCCAGCCCTGCGCTTACTTCTCCGTCTTTAGGTCTTTAGCTACAGGCTTCTCTCATCCACCACAAGGACAATATGCTGACTTTCTTTAATCGGGAGCACGTTGGTTCGCTTTTTTCTGTGTACTGTACTTGACCTTGTCACAGCCTTGTTTATTACTCTCGTCTCTGTTATAAATACGAGTTTCCATTTTGTCGCGGATATATTTCACCCTTATGAGGGTCTAAAAATGTAAATAAAATTGCTTTCTGAAAATGTTTTACACGAAGGTCAGAGTTTCCTCCGCTATTCCAAATGCCATCTGCGCCATGGCTTCTTCAGAAGATAATGCATTCCGCGAGATGGCGCCGGGCTCTCTCTCTCTCTCTCAAGCATTTTATGGGCTGCCATTTTTATACTGTAGTTTGTTGATATGTGATATTAATCTTCAAAAGCCCTGTTGTGTTATTAATGACAGACTGAACCATGGCGGGTTTTGGTCTGTGATCTGGGAATGGTGTGATCAGAGGGTGTATTAGAGATTAGCAACATAACCAAAGAGCAGGGGAAAAGCTTTTGAACAGTTTGCTGTTGAGGGAACATGAAGCTCTGAAGGTACTAAAAGCTGCAATAAAGGCTTAGAGAAAATCCAGAGTTTGTCAATAGCTGTGCAGTATATCGGTCAGGAGATGATCTCACAGATATGAAGTGGCTGTAGGGTCAGATTAGTTGACTTCAGTGTCCTCATTTTGACTTTGGAGCAGGACAAGAGTTGCCACCTCATCCCTTTAAACCCGAACACATATTAATTACACAGGTTATGTGGCTGATAAAGGTGGTAATTAAACTCACTTGTTGCCTTATCTGCATTTAATTAGCCTCAGAACCTGTGTAATTAATACAGGTTCTGGTTTAAAGGGATGAGGTGGCAACCCTAAGCAGGACTGTGAGGATTTGGCACTACTCTTCCCAGAGCAGGATAAAGAAAGTATGCTGGGAAAGGGATAGCTCAGAGAGATTAGTTTAGGGGTTGGTTATAATTATGTCAGGGCTTGTTAAGAGTTAACCACTTCCCCGCACATAGGACATCCTATAACGTCCTTGGGTTGAAGAGGTGATGTCTGGATGATGCCTGCAGCTACAGGCATCGTTCAGATGTCTTTGTTTTCAGCTTTAACCACTTAGCTGCCATAACCCCGGTATCCTCTTCTTCAGCGGGCGGTCCGCTTCAAGATAAAAGTGGTCTCTGCAGCAGATTCGCCGCAAGATAGTTTAAAGAAGTTATAAAAGTTTTATTGGCAGCAGGAGAGGGGCCTCCCCCTCCCGCCGCAATCCGGTGCCCTCCGCCGTTTACCAGAGCCTTCGGCAGCGGCGGGGGCAATCGGATCCCTCTTCTGGCTTGACATGGAGACGAGTGAGGGGGAGGATGGCCCCCAACCGTCTCCATATCATTGTAGGGCGGAAGCGACGTCAAAACATTACTTCGGCCCATAGCTTTTAAAGGGCCATTTTTTAAAAAAATTTTTTCAATGACAAATTTTTTTTTTTTATTGCATTTTAGTGTTAATATGAGATCTGAGGTCTTTTTGACTCCAGATCTCATATTTAAGAGGTCCGGTCATGCTTTTTTTCTATTACAAGGGATATTTACATTCCAAGTAATTTTCTAGTAAAAAAAAAAACTGTTTTTAACTTGTAAACAACAAATCTCAGAAAGAGGCTCGGTCCTTAAGTGGTTAACCCCTCTCCCCACCCCTTACAGCTCAAATCCTCTCCCTCCCCAAAGCTCCCCTCCCAGCACAAAACCTCTACCTGTCAAATTTCACCTTTGCCCACAAATACCTTTCCCCAATCCCACTCTTCCAGCACCCCCCCCCCCAGCTCAAATCCTCCTCAGTCATCCTTACTAGCATAAATCTCCCCCCCCCCCATTCCGACTTGCTAACATAATTCCCCCCCTCCCAAATCAACCCTTCCACCACAACTCCAAATCCCCGCTTCTTGCACAAATCCTCTTCCCCCCATGTTCCCTCTTAGCGCAACTCCCCCTAAAGCAGTGGTTCTCAATCCTGTCCTCAAGTACCCTCAACAGGCCATGTTTTGGGAATTTCTCTTAGATAAAATAGCTGTCCAAAATACTAAGCCATTGACTCTGATTTAAAGCACCTGTGCAAGATAAAGGAAAAGCTGCAAACATGGCTTGTTGGGGGTACTTGAGGACAGGCTTGGGAACCACTGCCCTAACTCACCCTAAATCACCCTTCCTAGCATACCCCTAAATCACCCCAGCACGAATCCTCTCCCCCACAAATTTCCCCTCCTAGAACAAATCTTACCCCCACCACCCTGACAAATTCTCCCTCCAGCACAAATCTCCCCACATCTTTCCTTCAATTATAAGAACCTGGAGGGGAGAGAGAACGCAGCCCAAACCTCCGCCCAGCTCTCTCCTTCTCTCCAGCTCAATGCTGACAGTAGGAGTAACGCTTCTGTCAATACTTCTGTCAGATTATAGCAGCAGGAAGACTCCACGTGGCGCCCCCACCAACTTGATGGTCTTTTTCAACCTGACTAACTATGTAACCTCACATGATACCACCGCACCCAGGGCAGCCGCCCCTCCTGCCCACCCTTAGTGCCCTGCTTGAGAGTAATTTGTATCTGGTTAGCAGATCTGGATCTTTATGGTGGTGGATCACAGTGGTGGAAGTGTTTCTTTGTAGGACCCTTGGGATTGTATCACAAGAGACTTGATCACTAATGCCCCATACACACGATCGGAAATTCCGCCAGCAAAAGACCAATGTGAGCTTTTGGTCAGAAATTCCGTCCGTGTGTATGCTCCATCGGACTTTTGCTGGCGGAATTTCCGCCAGCAAAAGATTGAGAGCATGTTCTCTATTTTTCCATCAGAAAAAAGTTCCTATCGGAAATTCCGCTCGTCTGTATGCAATTCCAACGCGCAAAAAAACATGCATGCTCGGAATCATCGCTTCGTATGGAACTTCCCTTTTCTAGGGCCGTCGTACATGTTGTATGTCACCGCATTCTTGATGGTCGAAAGTTCAGAGAACTTTTGTGTGACCGTGTGTATGCAAGCCAAGCTTGAGCGGAATTCCATCAGAAAAACCATCTAAGGTTTTTCCGACTAAAATTCCGATCGTGTGTACAGGGCATAAGACTTTTTATTTCATAACGTTTTTTTCTTAATATATGTTTGTCTCTATTGGGTGAAATGTATGTTTCACTATAGCACAGCAGATTTGACTGTGGAGGCCATTGGAGTACAGGGACCTCATTGTCATGTTCAAGGAACCAGTGGTGAGATGAGATGATTGGAGCTTTGTGACATGGTGCATTATCCTGCATGAAGGAGCCATCAGAAGATGGGGACACTGTAGTCATAAAGGGATGGACATGGTCAGCAACAATACTCAAGAAGGCCGTGGGGTTTAAACGATGCTCATCTAGTACTAAGGGGCCCAAAGTGTGCAGAATGGATCCATGTTTTCATGTTGTTTACACCAAATTCTGACCCCACCATCTGAATGTCGCAGCTGAAAACGAGACTCATCAGACCAGGCAAAGTTTTCCCGATCTTCTATTGTCCAATTTTGGTGAACCTGTGTGAATTGTTGCCTCAGTTTCCTGTTCTTAGCTGACAGGAGTGGCACCTGGTGTGGTCTTCTGCTGCTGTAACCCATCTGCTTCAAGGTTTGATTTTATGTACATTTAGAGATGTATTCGGCATACAAGTGGTTATTTGAGTTACTGTTGCCTTACTGTTGCCTTTCTATCACCTCAAACCAGTCTGCACATTCTCCTCTGACCTCTGACATCAACAAGGCATTTTCCTCTACACAACTGCCGCTCACTGGATATTTTCTCTTTTTCGGACCATTCTCTGTAAACCCGAGAGATGGTTTTGCGTAAAAAATCCCAGTAGATCAACAGTTATTGAAATACTCAGACCATCCCGTCTAGTACCAACAACCATGCCACATTCAAAGTCACTTAAATCCCCTTTCTTCTCTATTCTGATGCTCGATTTAGACTTCGGCAAATCGTCTTCACCATGTCTAGATGCCTAAATGCATTGAGTTGCTGCCATGTGATTGGCTGATTAGCAATTTGTGTTACCAAACAATTGTACAGGTGTACCTAATAAAGTGTCCGATGAGTGTATGTTGATAAGGAAGGTTTGTTGCGGAGGGGGGGGGTATACTATTGAGGAATTCATATGGGTAGGCTGGTGTGGAAGACGTAACACGTGGGGATAGCTTAGGGTTGCCACTTTTTCTTCAAGCCAAACCTGAACACTTTAGCAGCGCACAGCAAACATATTTTTTTTTTAGCATACACTATAGGATTGTAACAGACCCGGGACACCTTTGGGCGCTCCAAAGAGAATAGTAATGTGGCGTGCATAGTGCCCCCTCACCCTCCTATGGGGGCCTGTTCTGAGCCACATTCCTGTCTGAGCCACATTCCTGTCCTGTCAGGTGGACTGAAACCCGAACACATGATTAAAAGCCTGAACTGTCCGGGTGAATCCCGGACAGGTGACACCCCTAGAGGCTGGGGGGGAAGATGTACTGCTTGGGGGAATTAATTGATAGGAAAGACATACTGCACGGGGCAATACATTGGTGGGGGAGGTATACTGCCTGGGGTTATATGTTGATGGGGAAGGTTTACTGTTTGGTTGATGTAGAAAATATGCTTTTGGCAATAATATACTGCGAACAGCTCTGCAGTTATCCATCATTTACACAAACGTATATTACGCTCAGACCAGTGAACAGCGCTGCAGCAGCTGTCATTGCAGGCGATACACGGACAATGCTAAGTGTGATAGAGACAGGCCGCTGTGATTTGTAGTTATGTCCCTGATGGCCAGCATATGCTGAGATGTTCCTTCTAAGTAATTATACGCAGATTGGCTCTGACTTACATCAGTTTTACATTCTGTAACTCGGCATAAACTAAATAAAAAAAATGCACCAATACACAAGAACAGGCTGCTGAAAAACATAATTGATGGCAGCCAATAAAATTCCTGTCCAGAGTGGCTCTGCGGGTGTGGAGTGGCTGGAATATCGCCAGAATCATGGGAATTGAAAAAAAAATCGGAATATTATTCAAGGGCTGGGAACAATTCATCTTTTAATTCCTGGGGTTACCTAGGGCATATCTAGCCTAGTGGTTGACCAGCTATAACACAAACACATCAATACTGGTAACCAGTACTGGAAAAACGATGTATGGGATATTGTGCCCTCTGCTGGCATGTATAAAGAAATTTGAATTCGCCCTGGTGTTCAATGACCCTATAGCAGTGGCAGTTGGTGGTATATTTTACATTTATATATATATATTTTAACAATCTACCTGCCGCCACCCCCTCCCAGTCATTCGGGTCACAAGCACCCCTCCTATGGTCAGTCAGTCACCAGCCCTGCACTCAGGGGCGTTACCAGGTCTGCAAAAGATCTGGGGCTAGAGCCCATAGCAGCGGTCACTAACCTTTTTGCATGCTCGCGGGGGGAGACCGGTGGTAAGCAATTTTTCATGGCGCTTCAATCATCATGGCACCATGGTTTATCCTGGTGTCAGGGTGATTGAAGTGCATTGTTTCTATTGTTACATTCTAATATGTAATGAAGTGAAGCCCTGGGCATGTCACTTGCCACCGTCGCCTGTCACCAGATGCAGCGTGTTACTTGCCACTGTCACCTGCCACCAGATGTGGATTGTCACTAATCACTTTCACCTGGCAGCAGATGTGGAGTGTCACTTGCCACGTCACCTGCCACCATCTGCAGATTGCCACATCTCCTGCCACCATTTGCAGATTGCCACTTGCCACGTCTCCTGCCACCATTTGCAGATTGTCACTTGCCATGTCTTCTGCCACCATTTGCAGATTGTCACTTGCCACATCAGCGCGTCACTTGCCACCGTCGCCTGTCACCAAATGCAGCATGTTACTTGCCACCGTCACCTGCCACTAGATGTGGATTGTCACTTGCCACGTCGCCTGCCACCAGGTGTGGATTGTCACTTGCCACTTTCAACTGCCAGCAGATGTGGATTGTCACTTGCCACGTCTCCTGCCACCATTTGCAGATTGTCACTTGCCACATCTCTTGCCACCATTTGCAGATTGTCACTTGCCATGTCACCTGCCACCATTTGCAGATTGTCACTTGCCATGTCTCCTGGATCCATTTGCAGATTGTCACTTGCCAACTGATGTGGATTGTCACTTGCCATGCCAGCCAGAGCCACCAAATGTGCATTGACGCTGCATTGGTGGCAGGCTGACAGCACTGGTCCATTTAGTGAGAGCAGAAGAGCGGTAATGCGGGGCGGGCAGTGAGAGATGATGTGATCTTGCTGCTCCCCGCCGCAACTCCGACATTGAAGCAAGGGGGTCTGGCTGCAAAGTGGAGCTCCACGATGACAGGAAGCACATGATCTCCACTTCACTGTGCTGTGAGGGCGGAAGAGCGCTGATGTGTGGCGGGCAGTGAGAGATGATGTCATCTCTCTGCTGCTCGCCGCACCTCGCTCCCAAGTTGAAGAGGTCCGGCTGTGAAGAGCACTCATGTGGAGCGGGCAGAGAAAGCTATCATCACTGTCGTCCATCTGCTCGCTTCTCTCCTCTCCTCCTCCTCTCTCATGCAGCCAGCCCACCCGCCGCAGCAACCGCAACCCGCTGGTTAGGCAGGGACCCTGCAGCAGGAGACTCGGGGCTATGGGCCCCAGATTCGGGGCTATAGCCCCAATAGCCACCCCCTAGCAAGGCCCCTTCCTGCACTGATGCCATCTAGGCCGTGGGCAGCGTTTCCTCCGGGCGGCGTCTCCTTCTCCTGGTACTTCACAGCGGCTTCCTCTGCGTCTCCTCCCTCCTCCTCCTTGGTAGCCAATAGGATAGATTTTCCTCTGGGCCTATAGGTAAGTCTAGAATAAGGCTTACCTATAGGTACTGTAAATATCCCCTAAATGTGCATCTTTTAGGAGATATTTACCTTGTCGTGTGCTGATGATGTCATCGGCGTATGCACTATGAAGAAATGGTCCTCCGTGCCGTTTCTTCTCGAGCGAGTGCCATGACAGGCGGCTCCAGCGTGCATACGCAGCAGTGACGTCACGCGGCTCCGGCCAGTTACAGAGCCGGGGTCCGTGGCCCCAGAAGGAAGAGGGGTGAAGATGGATGCGGCCACCAGCGGGGTCAGCGCAGGCTTCGTTTGCAGGTAAGTGCCACATAATGGGTTAGTATGCGATGCATACTAGCCCATTATGCTTTTAACTTTGCAGGGTTTGCAGGGAACAAAAGAGGAAGCTCCTTATGTCGCTCCTTAAGGTGGCCACTAGGGGCACGTGCAGCTAAATCAGAGTAGAGGAGAGGGGCCTGTACAACTGTGCAAGACTGAAAGGAAGGCTGGAGATCAGCTTCAATCCATGATAAACATATTTACATCATACTGCTTTCATTCCCAAACTGTATACACCAGTATTCATCTACTGTATATGTATATATATATGTGACAAGATGTAAGTCGTAGTTAACGGGAAACAGCTAATATTACAATTATTTTTTTCTTTTTTTGGAATTAAAAATAAAAATCTGCAGGAATTTCCCGGGACGGGGCCAGCATGGTGTTGAACTGCTGTAAAAAAATATAACGATTCCTTTTTTCATTAACGATTATTCACTGGAATCCATTTCCTCTTATCTCATCCATTTTATTGTAATTAAAGCTCTGTGTTCATACAGAGAAATTTTCCTTTTGCAAGCAATTTAGAAGACAACATTTTTTATGGCAAGGTGTCCGGATTTTAATAGCGAGGCAACTACAATTTAATATTTTATTCCACTGCGCTGGGGCCGCCGTTATAGAAAAATGTATTTCACATTAGATTTTATATTTCTATTTATTGGCTCTTCCATAAGGGGCTTGTTTCATCGGATTTATGACGCAGCAAACGGATAAACGGCGAATAGGAAAAGTTGCAATTGCATCCCGATCTTGTTGTCGCACGCTCACCCCGATCACGTGACCCTAGCGGCCCATTCATGGTAGCGGTTGCCTTCATTTAATACTGGAATCTACACAATGGCTCATCTAGCTGGTACAGGCATAGGGGTGTGCGCCCTGAAGCTCAAAGACACACATGAGCGCCACCTGCTGTCACAGGCGGGAGTTGATTGGGACCATATTGCGTTACACCCTAAATACGGATGTAATGTTTTTCTAGAATTGAACCTAACCTTTAATATAAGGGGGGCAGCTGGCCTTCTGGCACCCCCCAGCCGCCCCTGGCTAATGCTAGTGCACACGGGGTGATTAGGGTGTGCCCAGGCACATCCGGCACAACCTGTGCACAAGCCTATGGCTACAAGATGTGTTAATATTGTTATTGTTAGTAGACATAAAACCAATCGCTAAAGTCTCATATCATTTCAAAAGTCTTTTTTTTTTTTAAACTGTAGCTTTCTTCAATATAACACCCGGTGATCCTGCCATGAAGGCACTTCCTGTCATTGGTTGACAACACACTGTCCCTGTCTTCCAGTTGTGTTGTCACCCTGTCGCATGGGCTTCTGATGGAGACCACAAGTGGCCATTTCAACGTGTATTATGCAGACATGGCCCACTATCCACTTCTGGACTGCCGCTCGCCGATATACGTCCTAAATTTGAAGAGGGATATCTTTGTTATGGCAGCAGCTAGCTGCCATAACCCCGGTATCCTCTTCTTCGGCGGGCGGTCCTTTTTCCGTAATAGTGGTCTCTGCGGCGGATTCGCAGCGAGATCACTTTTATCGGCGGCGGGAGAGGGGCCCCCCTTCTGCTGCGCTGCGGTGCCCTCCGCCGCTTACCGGAGCCGACGGCAGAGGTGATCGGATGTTGTCCCTTCCCGGGTATGGAGATGAGTGCGGGAGAAGATGACCCCCACCCGTCTCCATGCCATTGCAGGGCGGAAGCGACGTCAAAACGTCACTTCCGCCCATAGCTCATAAAGGGCCTTTTTTTTCGTTTTTTTTTTCAAATGACAAATTTATTTTATTTTTTTTTATTGCATTTTAGTGTAAATATGAGATCTGAGGTCTTTTTGACACCAGATCTCATATTTTAGAGGTCCTGTCATACTTTTTTTCTATTACAAGGGATGTTTACATTCCTTGTAATAGGAATAAAAGTGACACAAGGAACAGTGTAAAAGTAAAAAATAAAAGGTCAAATAAATAAGAATAATAAATAATAATAATAATAATAAAAAAATTTAAAAGCGCCCCGTCCCGCCGAGCTCGCATGCAGAAGCGTACGCATACGTGAGTAGCGCACACGCATATGAAAACGGTATTCAAACCACACATGTGAGGTATCACCGCGATCCGTAGAGCGAGAACAATAATTCTAGCCCTAGACCTCCTCTGTAACTCAAAACATGCAACCTGTAGAATTTTTTTAACGTCGCCTATGGAGATTGTTAAGGTTAAAAGTTTGTCACCGTTCCACGAGCGGGCGCAATTTTGAAGCGTGACATGTTGGGTATCAATTTACTCAGCGTAACATCATCTTTCACTATATAAAAAATAATTGGGCTTTCTAACTTTACTGTTGTCTTATTTTTTTATTCAAAAAAGTGTATTTTTTCCAAAAAAATTGCGCTTGTAAGACCGCTGCGCAAATACGGTGTGACAGAAAGTATTGTAATGATGATTTTATTCTCTAGGGTGTTAGAAAAAAAATATATATAATGTTTGGGGGTTCTAAGTAATTTTCTAGCAAAAAAAAAATGTTTTTAACTTGTAAACAACACATCTCAGAAAGAGGCTCGGTCCTTAAATGGCTATTATCACCATTAGGAAGTTCACCCTGAGAAATGTCACGCAGCATCGCTAGGGTACATGTGAATGGGAAGTGGTTACAAAAAAGTCAGCAGGAGATCAGCAGCATAATGCCCCGTACACACGGTCGGACATTGATCGCACATTCCGACAACAAAATCCTAGGATTTTTTCCGACGGATGTTGGCTCAAACTTGTCTTGCATACACACGGTCACACAAAGTTGTCGGAAAATCCGATCGTTCTGAACGCGGTGACGTAAAACACGCACGTCGGGACTATAAACAGGGCAGTAGCCAATAGCTTTCGTCTCTTAATTTATTCTGAGCATGCGTGGCACTTTGTGCGTCGGATTTGTGTACACACGATCGGAATTTCCGACAACGAATTTTGTTGTTGGAAAATTTTATAGCCTGCTCTCAAACTTTTTGTTTCGGAAATCCTGATGGAAAATGTGTGATGGAGCCCACGCAAGGTCGGAATTTCCGACAACAAGGTCCTATCACACATTTTCCGCCGGAAAATCCGACCATGTGTACAGGGCATAAGATGCAACAAAAGTAAAAGCAAGCATTTCATAGAAAACAAACATGGCAACTGTTTATAGCACACAAATTCAGTTAGTGTTAGGACACATTCACAGCCCTTGTTGTCCCTCTGAAAAATGACCCGGAGTTTATTGCTTTTGACGGGTTGGGAGGAGGCGACATGTTGGACCTATTAGGTTGCCTCCTCACCTGATTTAACCCTGTAAATGGCCCAAAGCTGCACTACATTGCCGTGTATTGCACTTGGTTGTGGGTAGTTTGCGTCACACCTCTATAGACTTGCATTAATCACATTTGGCGGCTCTGGCTTTGACAGTCCTCATCCCAGGGCTGTCCCTTTAACGCGTTTCACCCAATAGGGTTTTGCCCATACAGATATTTATGACTAGAACCTATTGGGTTGCCACCTCACTGCCTGATTTAACCCTGCAAATGCCCCACAGCTACACCGCAGTCGCGTGCCTTGCACGTGGTAGTGGGGTGGTTGCGTCACAAAGCCATAGATTTTCTTTAGCCCTGGTTCACACTGGTGCGGTTTTGAAATCACTCTACTTTAGTGCAAATTCAAAGCCGCAGAAAAGTGCAATTTGCACCACCGATTTTATTGCGGCTTGCAACTTTATTTACCAGAAGTCTATGCAAGTCACAATGGAAACAGAAAAAAATTGTGCAGGAACTTTTTTCATAATCGCTGAGACATGAGTCGCGGCGATTTGAATGATTCCATTGCCGGAAATGAGATGTGGATTGTCATGCAATTTGGAACTGTTAAATCACATGGCAAATCGGTGTGAACGAGGGCTTAGTCACATTTGGCGGCACTGACTTTGAGAGTCCTCATCCCCGGGCTGCCCTTTATTGCATTTTACCCCAATAGGGTTTTGTCAAAGAGATCTCTACAACTAAGCCCTATTGGGTGAAACACGTTAGCGGCAAGCCTGGGACAGGGACTGTCAAAGTCACGTTTGTGGATTCCCTATGCAAATAAACAGTATTAGTGGTCCTTCGGTGTGTGCGGTGGCTTCCTACTCTTTAATTTAAAGAAGAATTTAGCTTGCTGAGAAAAAAATAAAAGGGTAACATGGATAACAAGGACTTTTGGCTGAAATCACATAAGTTAGGTTATATGCCCGTAGTTTACCTTTAAATGAGCTAATTACTGTATATAGAAAAACCTGGAATATACAGTGTCTCACAAAAATGAGTACACCCCTCACATTTTTGTAAATATTTTACTGAAGAAATGACACTTTGCTACAATGTAAAGTAGTGAGTGTACAGCTTGTATAACAGTGTAAATTTGCTGTCCCCTCAACATTTGCTGTCCCCCTTAATGTCTAAACCACTGGCAATAAAAGTGAGTACACCCCTAAGTGAAAATGTCCAAATTGGGCCCAAAGTGTCAATATTTTGTGTGGCCACCATTATTTTCCACCACTGCCTTAACCCTCTTGGACATGGAGTTCACCAGAGCTTCACAGGTTGCCACTGGAGTCCTCTTCCACTCCTCCATGACGACATCACAGAGCTGGTGGATGTTAGAGACTTTGTGCTCCTCCACCTTCCATTTGAAGATGTCCCACAGATGCTCAATAGGGTTTAGGTCTGGAGACATGCTTGGCCAGTCCATCACCTTTACCCTCAGCTTCTTAAGCAAGCCAGATATACTGTATGCCCTCAACCGTTCACCTTGGGCTTGTGATCATTATGGGGTCTACTAGAAAAAGCAAAACATTTTTTTCCCCTTGATGTATTCCAAATACTCACCATTTTTGCATCCGAGTGATTTTCAAAGCTTATTTCAAAGAGGTTTGATCATTCCATCTGTGAATTTCCCTTGTCCCTGCTATTTGATTTCTGCTTTTTAAATAATGTTGAACAAAAATTTGCCTCATTTATAAAAAAGTCTTGTGACTTTTAACCCCTGATTTACCAAAAACTATTCTCCAGAGTCTCTGTAAGGTATAAATGATTCTGCTATAAGGATAAAGCTGGAATTGATAAAGTTACAATATACAACTATTCTCAGAAATGTTCCCTCTCCCTTTCTAACACCTATGCTATGATGACTAGGGCTCTCGCTGCAATGCGTTAGCTGTTTGTTTTATTATGCTCTGATGTAGCCAATAAACTTTGTAATACGGACTCCAGTGTTGCCAGCTCTTCTTTTCTACTTTTCTAACACCTATGCTGACTTTTTTTCAATCCCAAGCAGTCACGTGATCCCAGTCCCAACAATCAGGGGGCTGAGACAAGGGGTGGGGAGGAAGGGCGGCTGCCCCTGGCACAGGGATATAACGTGGGGGGGGGGGGGGGGCGCCGCATGTTGAGTTAACCTGCTTGTTCCATTTTAGGTCTGTAAGTTTCAGGGAGGGATGGGGGTGTTGTATTGGGGACACGATGTTGGGGGGGGCAACTGGATTTGTGGTAGGAGGGGAGATTTGACAGAGGTGTTTGACAGGCGGTGATGAGGCAATTTGTGCTGGGGGGGGTTTTGGGAGTGGATAAAAGTTGTGCTGGGGGGATTTGTGCTAGAAGGGGAAATTTGGAGGGGAGAAGACTTGCGCTATGATGTGTTTTTTTTGGGGGGGGGGGTATTTTTGCTAGGAGGGAAGAATGGAGGGGGGGGGGACTTTGAGTTTGGTGGAGGGGGAATTTTTGTAATGGGGAGAATATCGGCTTGCAGAGGGATTTTATGCTTGGTGGTGGTGGTGGTAATAGGGTTGCCACCTCATCCCTTTAAAACCAAACACATATTAATTACACAGGTTCGGTGGCTGATTAGGGTGGTAATTATACTCACTTGGTGCCTTATCTGCATTAAATTAGCCCCATAACCTGTGTAATTCATATGTGCTCGGGTTTACCCCCACCCTCTTCTCACCCCAAAGCCCCCACTCCACCCTTGAATATAATTGTCTTTTTCTTTAAAAGCAGCCTTTATATAGACTTTTCTGTAGTCTTCGGGGTGGTCTGGTGACAACATGGGCATTTCCTCTTCCTCTTCAGCAGCAGGGAAGGGTGGTGAACTACGTCCAGGACAAGGAAAATATGTGTTTAGAGGTTGTACGGACTTTAATGGTACTTGGTCTAAAATGATTCTATACTGTGCCCAATTATAGGCACTAAATCCGCTCTCAATTTAATGGATAGTAATACTAAAAAAGCTGACGATGGTCTATCATATAGAGTCTATCCATATCTTCTCAACATGTTTCCCGGTAATGTCCGCTTCCTCAGGAGTATTTTTTAACTTTTCTATAAAAAAGACAATAACCGTCATAATGAAGAATGCAATACATTAAAGATAATTGATAGTATATTTAGACATGAAGATCCAAATAGAGGGCTGTGCAAACACTTACCCATCACCCAGGGGGGTTTGATCACATGTAGAACACCATGAGACACGTCTGTCCTGGAGAGTATGGAAGCACTAGAGCAGGGGGCACATAGTTCCCGTCCTAAGGTGTAAAATGTCATATAAGAGATCAGAACTTTGAATTTACAGTATAATACACACCGTATCCAGGCTCCATAGATCACAAAGGTACCTCTCACTGAAATGGTCCTCAAAAATGTCTCATGATTCTTTAATTTATGCATTCGCTACAATAGTGCGGATAAGTCTAAAATAAAGAACAACAGAATATATACAGTATGTGTGTAAAAACGGGGCCATTACTGTACAATAGAGGGGCTGAGCCTATACAATACTATAGTCCAAGAGTACTGTGCGCCCAGGTGGCATCTTGACATCCTCAGGGGGCACGTCCATGACAGCCTGGGATCGCAAGAAGTGGTTTGGATGATGCTGGCAGTCATTTAAACTGGAAAATGAACACTGGAGTGCTAAGTCTGTGAGGAATGGCTCTAGGTCTAAGGTGAGTATTGCAGCTGACAGGGCTTTTATATTTTTAAAAGATACATAAATATATTATATAAATATAGATAAATAAATAGGTATAAAACACTACTCGTTCCTTTAATGACCCTCGCCACCAACAGTGCTTTTTGTACTGCAATGACAAAGTACCGGGGGAGCTGAATGATGGGAATCAGCGATGCTTAAATACAAGTGTTCGTTTTTTTTCCCCCCTTTAATAAAGACATTGTTATTCTTCGCAGGTATGAGACATGAATCTTGTAAACCACTTGCATGCTTTATTGCTGTTCTCGGGGAGTAATTTAACAACATATTGTTTATAAATTTTAATGAGCAAACATTAACATGTAAGAAGGCAGAAAAAAATAAAAATAAAAAGAATAAAAAAAGAACGGGGCTCGACTTAAAGAGCACAGAGCCAGCAGGGGAGAGCTCATTCTAATGAAACAAAAGGAAATTGATTTCAATGTAAAAACATTAAGAATGAAATAAACTGGAGTTAACATTGATAGCAAGTGTGCATATTGTTAAAAGGCAGAAATTTGTTTAAGTAGTTTTTTTTTTTCATTTTATTGTTATTTTAGAAGCTTTTGTTTGTGGTTAATGTAGAACTGCGGTTTTGAGAACTCTCCCACGTGACCCTCTTGCCATGATGCCGGGAGGAAACTGGCCATTGTTCTCAAAACCCCCCACCGCTGTCTGCCGGTCCACTGGCACTTACCTCATCGGCGGCAGGGATCGGCGGGCACATCAGGGATCGGCAGGCACAGCATCAGGAATCGGCGGGCACACAGCATCGGGGATCAGCGGGCACACAGTGGCGGGGATTGGTGGGCACATCAGCAGGGGATCAGGCTGCGGCGGGCATCTGGCAGCGTCTCCTGTGTCCTCTTCTCTTCTGAGATCATGGCGGCTTCCACCGTGCATCTCCTCCCCTCCTCCTACGCATCCAATGGGATCACCTGTCCTTTCAGCCAATCGAGTGACGGGTGTCAGACCCTCTTCCCGGTTGGCCTGGGAGGAGAATCAGTGTTGCAACAGTGAATATTCATTTGCTGTTGCAACACAACTGGGTGGGCTCGGGGCACAATACTCTGCACCACGAGACCACCCTATTTTGAAGCCTATTAGAGCCTCTGGCTCTAATCAGGTGCTTCAAAAAACACCCCCCCATCTTTGGAATTCATGCATCCTGAAAAGGACTGGGCGCATGGATAGGGATGGCAGCGGTGTTGGGGGGGGGGGCTGCCACTCCCTGTTGGTACAAGCTAAAAAGTGGAGTTTACTACTGCTTTAACATTATGTGCACTGGTGGGCACATCAGCAGGGGATCAGGCTGCAGTGGGCATCTGGCAGCATCTCCTGCGTCCTCTTCTCTACTGAGATCATGGCGGCTTCCACGTGCATCTCCCCCCTCCTCCTAGGCATCCAATGAGATCGCCTGTCCTTTCAGCCAACGTTGCTTTAACATTATGTGCGCTGGTGTAATGAAGACAAACTTCGGTACCCTAAATTTTCAAAAGGCAATGTTTTTAAAGCCCCTAAAGGTCATCAATTTACTGTAAATAATGGGCCTAGAATCATTGCTCTTGCTTGGCCATGTGCAGCAATACGTACCATGTGTAGCGCAATCCATGTTTTTGTGTGTAGGTGGCCCTGACATGTGTCTATGTTCCACTTGTCAACCTAGGATGATGGATGGCCAATTGGGACACGTTTCGGGGGCAAGCCATGCTAACTTCCTCAGCCAGGAAGGAGGCTAAGGAAGGAGTCATGGCTTCCGAAAAGCATCCCGATTGGCCATCCAGCATCATGGGTTGACAGGTCGCTCTCCGTATTTGACAGCTTCCTCTCTCCGTGGCAAGCATCGGCAGGATTGTTTGGAATTCGGCACAGTGGCCCTGGCGGCTGCGCTCACTGATGGCTCTGGTATCCCTGGAACTTTCCCCACTGGCATCTGGAAACTTGTTACCCAATATTTTATTGCAAATGTATCTTATTTTGTGATTGATGTTTCTACATTAAAACCTCGCTACACCAGCGGCCACTTGGCACCCTTCTTTCCCCTTGCGTCTTCTGCAGGAGATAACAAGTCCCGCGGGTAATACTACTTTTGTGACAGGTTCTCTTTTAGACCCCTGTTGTCTCACCTGTCCTTACTGGAAGTTAATATCCCACTCTGTTAGCTTCTTCCCTCGACAGCCATGGCAGCCAAACCCAGAAGTGACATAATACACGTCACTTTAATGTTCTTACAAGGTAGGGGAGATCAGTGAACAAACATTTGCTGGTCTACTACATGGCGGCAACTGCCACGCCTGTCCCGGGTCTGGTGATGGGAGCATGGGGCGCGAGAACTGCCCAATGGTTGGCTTGTCAAATTAACACACATGCCCGGCTGCTGTGTGTGTATAAAACCCCCAGCTGCTGCAGACGCATGGCATACATCGGTGTCAGCATAAGAGTTAAATGGAATGTCCGGGCATAATCCAAATGTGCCCCCAGAACTCCAGAACTGGTGTTATTTGATCACCTGCTTTTTTTATTTTTTGCACTATAAACAAAAAAAGCGACAATTTTGAAAAAAAAAAAAAACAATATTTTTTACTTTTTGCTATAATAAATATCCCCCCAAAAAATAAAAAAAAATCAGTTTAGGCCGATATGTATTCTTCTACATACTTTTGGTAAAAAAAAAATTGCAATAAGAGTATATTGATTGGTTTGCACAAAAGTTATAGCGTCTACAAAATAGGGGATAGATATATGACATTTTTATTATTATTATTTTTTTTACTTGTAATGGCAGTGATCTGCGATTTTTAGCGGGACTGAGACATTGTGGTAGACAGATCGGACACTTTTGACACTTTTTTGGGACCAGTGACATTTATACAGTGATCAGAGCTAAAAATAGCCCCTGATTACTGTATAAATATCACTGGCAGGGAAGGGGTTAACACTAGGGGGTGATCAAGGGGTTAACTGTGTTCCCTGGGAGGTGTTTCTAACTGTATGGGGGCTGGACTGACTGGGGGATAAGACAGATCGTTGTTACTAATCACTCGGTCCCGAGATCGCTTGTGGCCAGTGGACATTGCGACCGCCGGCCACGCGCATCGGGTCCCCCACCGTACAGCGGGCGCACTTACAGGAGCCGACGTACACCTATGGCGATTTGCAGGAATGTGCCTACCTGCCACCATATAACGATTGCGGCTGGTCGGCAAGTGGTTAAAGTTCTAGTTGACACTTTTCCAATTTGTAGAAAATTTGTGTGACAAGCAGTGGTGGCTGGTGCTCAATATTTGGGGTGGGGGGGGGTAGCAAACCAATGCCAACCCCCCCGCGCGGGAGACGGATGGGAAAGTAGAGATGGGAGGCCTCCTTACCTTAGAAGACAGGATCCGGGGGAGGGCTGCTGCTCCTCACTCCTGGGTCCTTGCTTCTTCTTACGGCCCAACAGGAAGTGGGTCCTGAGACCCAATTGGTCGGGACTCCCTGGCCATAAGTAGAATCAGGAAGACAATAGTGTATATTAATTCGCTATTGTCACACAACTGGGTGGGCTCAGGAAGCAGTGCTCTGCACCCCGAGTTCACCCTTTTTTGAAGCCATTTACAGCCTCTGGCTCTAATCATGTGCTTAAAAAAAAAAACCCATTGAAATCCATGCGTCCAGTGCCCTGCATGTAGATTAGGATGGATTAGAAGGGCGGCGCTCCTGTGCCCCTTAAGGACCGACCGCCACTGGTGGCAAGTCTCTAGCAAAAGCAAAGTTGCAGTGGTGAGTCTACAGCAAGAGCTCTGCAAGTCTACAACATGAAAATTCAGCCACAGTGCCCCCTGTAGTGAGGTAGAAAGAAATCCTGGATAGCCGCACTCTGGGATAAGGACATCTTTATTTCAATAAAATCCAACAATACAGTCAATTGCAGAGACGTACAGGGTGGTAGACTGTAGGTGGGATGACTATTGCACAACATAACTGAACCAGAAGTTGCAGCGGACTTGCAGAATGTTTGCAAAGTTAATCTGGAGTCATGCAATGCGGACTTGCTGCAATTGTGCAACAAACTTGTGAAGCCTGACAAGCCTAGCGATAGCTTAGCAAGTCATTTTCAAATTTGCAGCACTTGCAGCACTTGAACTAGCATTTGCTTGCTATCTGGGAGAACTTAGAAACAGAAAATGAATGGTAGTATAAGGAAGGCAGGCTGTGTCCAATGACTAGATCGCAATGTTTGATTGGAGACGGAGTGTATATTTTAAGTGAAACGAAATGAAGGCCTAATAAGGTCCTGTTACATTTTAATATAGCGGCCCATCTCTTCCAGACATCGCTGTGGCTGGAATAATGAAATATTATCAATTTTTTACAGAAACGGACTGAAAATGATGCGCTCCTAATCATGGCTTATTAAGCTGTGCTTTCTCACACATTTTCATTAATGTCCATTATTGCTAATGTTGAAATTATTGGAATGTGTTTAACACGGTTTTAACCCGTGTTAACACTATATTAGTTTGAACAGAGCGTCAGACGTAGAGTATTAACTTTTGATTTAATGTGTTTAGGAGTGATAAACGGTTGATTTATATTTACACTAACAGTACATATTGCTTTGCTGGCGGAATGGAAAAGAACTTAGAAGTCAACCAATCAATTAAACAGCAGCAATTATTCCAAAGGGCTGATGCATGTAAGAATAGAAAAACTATTATTTCTGGTCACCAGCGGATGGTGGAGGCTTAAAATGGTTCCAAAGACAAAAAGACAAAGCATTTTTTCTTAATCTTAATGCATTCTCTGCACTACGGTCAGAAAACTTCTGTATGCAGCTCCCCCTTTCCCCCCTTCCCCTTATTCTTACCTGAGCCCAATCTTGATCCAGCGACGTGCACAAAAACAGCAGCTCTCTCGCCTCTCTCTCTCTCTCTCCTCATTGGACAGACAGGAAGCAGAGGGAGTCGTTGGCTCCTGCTGCTGTCAATCACAGCCAGTGAGGAGAGAGCAGGGGCGGGGTCGAGCTGTGCTCTTTATGTCAATGGACACACAGAGCCAGCGTAGGAGCGAGCACGCACGAGTACCCCCATAGCAAGCAGCTTGCTATTGGGGCACTTGGTAGGGGGGAGGAGCCAGGAGCACTGGCGGGGGACCTGAGAAGAGGAGGATTGGGGGTTGTTCTGTGCAACAGAGCAAGTAAATATAACATGTTTGTTATTTTAAAGAAAAAAAAAATCATAAATTCATGAATTTATATATCGACATACAACTGCTGGAAAAGACTAATAGGGCGTACACACGGTCGGACTTTGTTCGGACATTCCGACAACTAAATCCTAGGATTTTTTCCCGACAGATGTTGACTCAAACTTGTTTTGTCTACACACGGTCGCACAAAAATGTCGGAAAATCCGATCGTTCTAAACGCGGTGACGTAAAACACGTACGTCGGGACTATAAACGGGGCAGTGGCCAATAGCTTTAATCTCGGAATTTCCGACAACGGATTTTGTTGTCGGAAAATTTTATCTCCTGCTCTCCAACTTTGTGTGTCGAAAAATCCGATGGAAAATGTCCGATGGAGCCCACACACGGTCGGAATTTCCGACAACACGCTCCGATCGGACATTTTCCATCGGAAAATCCGACCGTGTGTACGGGGCATAAGAATTTGCAAATATGGACTTTGTAGGCACACACTTAGGATAAAAAGTATTGAAATGTTTAATTGGATAGAGTTAAAAAGATAATGTACAAAACATAAAAGAAACACACATCATACTAGTAATGACATAAATTGTATGACCCCAGAGACTCAAATAACACCTCTGATTATTATTATTGAATCTAATCAAATTAAAAATTTCAATACTTTTAATCTTATATGTGTGCCTACAAAGTCCATTTTTGAAAACTCTTATGCTGCGTACACACGTCCAGACTTCCCGACAGAAAAAGTACTATGGGAGCTCTTGGTCGAAAATTCCGACCGTGTGTATGCCCCATTGGACTTTTTCTGATGGCAAGTCCGCTCGTGTGTACGCGGCATTAGTCTTTTCCAACCTATTTTGGGACGCTGGCACATTGTTACTAGTGCATCACAGTGTCACCCTGTGAGGATACACGTTAAACTCCATTTTTTGTTTTACCAACCTGTGTTTTTTTTCTGTGTCCATGTGGTAAGTGAATGTAATGGGAGTGGTTTCTTAATCATCAACCAGCTGCTGCACCTGCAGGGCTCTAATGAGGAAAGCTGCTGGGCCTCCATCCCTTTAGACATGATTTCCTATTGGGAGTATCCCACCAAAAATGACATTTTTGTTGCAGGGGATGCCTGATATCTGACTTGTATCTTAGTGCAGACTTCTAGCAAAATCAGTGAGCCAATCACACAAACAGGAAATTATGTTTCTGGGGGGCGTTCTGTACACATTCTGTGTACAGAACACCTCCAGGTTGCCATATTGCATTTTACAGAAAATTACAGAACTGCAAATTGAAAATGAAAGGTAATTTTTAATAACATTCAATATCACATATCACAATTGTATACGCAATATTATTATTTGTATTTGTTATTTCTTTTTCCCCATGAAAGTGAAGTCACCCTTTAAAGCAAAATCTAGGGTTCACCCTTGCTGCTTTGGTACTCTATTGGCCCCAATTTTGCAACACAATTTAGTGGGTGGCTAATGTACAAAGGCAGCCATGGAGCTGGGGCGAAACTGCATCAATCCTGCAATTCTAGCAATGGAATTACCAGCAGGTGGCGCTGTCTGCTCTCGTCGGATCTCCTTCACAAATCATTGCTGTTTACCAGGGATGAGCAGAAAGGTTGACATGGAGACCCCAAATCTCACTAATTGAGCTGTTTAGGCAATAAAAAAAAAAGAAAAAGAAAATGTCCCCCCCCCCTGTATTTAGGTTTTTTTGGAGGGTGTTTAGATTATTAGATTATTTTATTTGGTGCTTTTTGCGTTTGTGCTTTTCTTGTGTATTTGAGCATTATGTGCATATATATATATATATATATATATATATATATATATATATATATATATATATATATATATATATATATATATATATTCTTGGGTATAGAAACTCTATACAATTCCTTGCAATGTAAGGAAAGTCACGCTGCAAGGGTAGTTTAGGATTTTCCCCGAAGTTTAGCTATAACAAAAACAAAAAGTTTGAAGTGGCTTGAAATGGAAAAGAAAAAGTTAGCAAATAGAAAGGTCAGTCCTATGTCATGCATAGTTTTGCTTCTAACTGTTTCGGAAGTAAAAAGATTGAGGTCATTAAAAAAAAAAAAAAGTCCTGGATAGGTTTTAATGATTTTGTTGTTTGGTTATCGGGGTTTCCAAACTGCTTTGTCAGTTTGCATATTTTTTTTTTTCAAAGAGTAGTGATAATTTTCACACCTTGGAAGAAAATAACAATGTCTTCTTCTTAACAATGTACTAGGAGTCCTAACGAGATTGTCTAAATATAGTAAGGAGACAAAAAAAAAAGAAAAAAAGTAAGATATATTTCTGTTTATGTACAAGGGTAACTTATTTTGCTTTAAATAGACAAAAAAAAATCGAAATAGTGGAAAAGGAAGAGAGGGGAGAGAGAGAGAGAGAGAGAGAGAGAGAGAGAGAGAGAGAGAGAGAGAGAGAGAGAAGAGTAGAGAGAGAGGGGGGAGGTGAGGATAGAGAAAGAGAGAGGGAGGAGAGAGAGGAGAGGAGAGAGAGGGAGAGGAGGGGGGAGAGAGAGGATAGAAGAGAGGAGAGGATATGGGAGGGGGAGAGCGAGAGGGGGGGAGAGGGGGGAGAGAAAGAGAGGAGAGAGGGAGAGGAGAGGAGGGGGGAGGGAGGGAGGGAGAGAGAGAGAGAGCAGAGAAGAGAGAGGGGGAGAGGAGAGAGAGAGAGGAGAGAGAGAGGAGAAAGCAAGGAGGAGAGAGGGAGAGAGAGAAGGGAGAGAAAGGGGAGAGAGGGAGAGAGACAGGAGAGGAGAGGAGAGAGGGTGGGGGAGAGAGGGAAGGAGAGAGAGAGCAGAGGAGAGGAGAGAGAGGAGGGAGAGGAGAGACAGAGAGAAGAGAAAGCAAGGAGGAGAGAGGAAGAGAGAGAGGAGAGGAGAGAGGGTGGGGGGAGAGAGGAAGGGAGAGAGAGAGCAGAGAAGAGAGAGGGGGAGAGGAGAGGAGAGAGGAGAGAGAGAGAGAAGAGAAAGCAAGGAGGAGAGAGGGAGAGAGAGAAGGGAGATAGAGGGGGGAGAGAGAAGAGAGACAGGAGAGGAGAGGAGTGAGGGTGGGGGGAGAGAGGAGGGAGAGGAGAGACAGAGAGAAGAGAAAGTAAGGAGGAGAGAGGAAGAGAGAGAGGGGGAATAAGAGAGGAGAGAGAGCGAGGGGGAGAGGAGAGACAGAGAGAAGAGAAATTAAGGAGGAGAGAGGGGAGAGACAAAGAAAAAAAGAGAGGAGAGAGACAGAGAGACCTGAAATAAAAAATACCAGCTTGTTGTTTGGATAAATGCATGACCTGGAATGTTAATAACTCTGGAAAGGAAGAAATTTGTATATTTTTCATAATTTTCTCAGTAAAATTTTGTCAGAAAAAAAAACCCAGCCTGAGAACTTCCAAAACAACACCTTTGAGATAAGCCCACAAGCAGTGAACCAAGCAGCAAAAGATTTCCAGAAAATATTATACACCATTGCAGAAAAGCTAAGAAAAGTCAACAAGAAACCATCCTATAAACAATCCAATAAAAGTTTTAACAGAGAATGCAAAGCATTAGAAACATCTTAAAGGATAAGTTCACCTTTCTCAACAAGTTGCATGTTACACCCGTATTTAGGGTGTAACATGTAGAAGATCCTCCTCCTATCCCCCATATCCTCCTCCTTGTGACAGTGGGTGGGGGACCTTACCCCTGTTACAATTTGAAAACAGCACCACTGTGAGGGGCTCCGCCCACACAGCCATGTCATTTTTTCACAGTTTCCTGTGAACGAATGCCTACTGTCAGACTTTGCAGTTGGGCTTGTAGTTCTCAATGAACTGCGAGGGCGCTGGTGATCGTTCTCATAGTACATTGAGCTTCTGGGACTTCAGTAACTGCCTGCCCATATCAGAGGTATGGTCAGACAGTGTACTGGCAGTCCGCAAGAGCCTGACATTGCGCCTGCGATCTGCTGACCGCGGGTGCAATGCTTTACAGGCTTCTAAGCACATTTTTTTTTACTTGCAAAATAATGTGCATTTATTGTTTTTATTTTTTTATGAAGGCGGACTTATACTTTAAAGCTGAACTTCACCCTAAAAGGGAAGTCCCGCTTTAACACGTCCTCCCCCTCTTCAAATTTTAGAGTGTTTTCTGGGTGGGGGAGTGGGTACCTAGTTTTAACAGGTATCCACACCCACTTCCCATTCTGCCTGCAACCTTCTAGGACACATGACAGGTCCCAGAAGGCTGCGGAACCGTTCACTAAGCGTAGGGCGGCTCACGTATGTGCAGTGTGAAGCCGGCTGTGAAGCCGCAAGGAATCACACCTGGCTTCCCTTTTTTTCTTTCCTTTTTTTTAAAAATTAGAATAAAGTTTATCAACAACTTTTAAAAGTACAACAAACAATGCACATTCCGAAGTATTACATTTATACAAAACAGAATACAAAGTAGAATAATGTTCTTGTACATAGCCAAGGCAAGTTTATAAAACAGATTGAACCTGGGATGTCATTAGTCAATATATCTCACAGTGTATGCATCCCTCAATATGGTTTAGGAGGACATTCTCATCATATCTCTTCCCCGGTACTTTAAATTAAACTCACTTCAAGGGTGAGGACACACTGAGCGGTTGAGTTCCTACGTTAAGTTAATAGTCTATCAATGGCTTCACTTAGTAAACATGTTGGCGCCGGGGACCTGAAGGCCGGCGAAGAACCAGTCCAGGTGAAGACAGCGTTGGATCTTATTAAAAGTCACCACCTATGGTATTTGTAGGTATTTATTTATTATTTTTTTAAGACTGAAGATCCTCGTTAGAGTGATTACAAAGAAATAATAACAAACATCTCTATACTTACCTGCTCTGTGCAGAGGAATTGCACAGAGTGGTCCTGAACCTCCTCTTTTCGGGTCACCTGTCGACACTGTTGGCTCCTTCTCTCCATCCAGTGCCCCTACAGGAAGCTGCTTTCCATGGGGGCACTCGTGTGTGCTCGCTCCTGAGCCCTCTGTCGGTGTCAATGGACCTGTCCCTGCCCCCTTCCCCCGCTCCCTTGTCACTGGCTTTGATTGATAGTAAAGCTAGTGAGACCCAGAAGTAAGGGGAGAGAAGCGCTGCAGAAGCGCACAGTGCTGGATCAAATGAGGGCTCAGGTAAGTATAAAGGGGGATGAGGGGCCAAATTTGATGCCTAAACATTATTTGCCTTAATGCAAGGAATGCATTAAAGCATTTGTTACTCTCACCTGTAAACTGGCCACAGTTTATCATGGCTGCTGAGCCCTGACACCATGGTCAGTTTACGTGCCTCCATCATCCGCAGCTCTCCTCTGTCCTCCTCTCCCTTCCCTCCCTGCCTGTCAGCTCGTGCCAGTGCCTATCCCTTCCCCTCCTGCTGTTGAAATAACTTTATAATTTTCTGGCAATTCCCAGTGTTAGATAATGCATTGTCTCCACTGTATGTGCTTTACTAAAAAAATGCCTCTGTATACGTTATTTCCAAGCACCGCTTGGCGCTCATGTGACCGATCGCCTCTCTCCTTCTCTCCTCTTGACTGACATCAGTGGGGGATTCTCGGCCCCTCCCACTGTAGCTGTAGGTTTACAACCACTTTAAGCTGAAAAAAGTTTATCCTTTAGAACCACTTTAAGGACAGTCTCAAATAACAGACACAGAGACCCGGACAACACAGATCTAAGGATAGCCCATGGCATTCTACAGAAAAATAACAAATCTATAAAAAGAAAAAGAAAAACTTTATCGACAACAACCTGCAACAATTGGTAGAGAGACTTTAGGAAAACTCATTTTGGGAAATACTCAAGAAAAACAACCTCCACATCCAAAATGGCAACATCTGACTCCGGAAGAGTTGCAAACTGTAGAATAAAAATACATCATCAAAAGACTAAATGATATGGAAAAAAAAAATCTAGGATTTCCAGAACCCCTCAAATGTACCAGTAATGCCACGTACACACGATCGGAAATTCGGCCAGCAAAATACCAATGAGAGCTTTTGGTCGGAAAATGGGAGCGTGTGTATGCTCCATCTGACTTTTGCTGCCAGAATTCCAGCCAGCAAAAGATTGAGAGCATGTTCTCAATTTTTTGTTCGGAAAAAGTTCCGATCTCATCAGCAGGATATAGCAGTCTTGTGACTTCTATCAGTGTCTGGTTAAAGCTTGTAGGAGGAGTTTTCATTCTACTCTGACTGACCTATGAGGCTCCAGGACCCCTGACCCTCTGTGTGGACAGTGCTGATTGGGCCTGTGCTGATCACATGCACCCCCCAAGAAAAAGAAAAACTCTCTAGGATTTAAGCAACCATAAATCAGGCTGGCAGGCAAGACATTGGAGCCAGAGGCACAAGTAAAGGAGGGACTCAATACTCTCCCAGCAGCTAGCATCAGGTGGAGACTGATTACTGGGATCTGCTGGCTGCTGGGAGACACCCGCTGGTGGACACTGGAACTACAACTCTCTGTCTAGGGAACCACAGTGCCACTGGCAGGTGATCCAGGTCCTGACACCTCAACTTCCTGACACAGCATAACATCCACAGGAGAAGCCAGGCAGGCTTCATGCCAAACTATCGCACCCCAGTAAGGATTGGGGTGATGACACTGTCAAGGATTTTAAGCCAGAATTCTACCGGTGATTTTAAAGTGTTCCTAAACCAACAGTAAAATCAGCCTGTATATGCAGTAAATAATGCTTGTTACACACACTGTGGAACCTAAGTGTTTAATCCTCTGCATTGTGTAAAAAGGCTGTTTGATCCTTTCTTCTCTGATCCTCCCCTTCTTCCACAGTCTCCAAACTATCAACTGATAATACAGAGCCCTGGGGACACTCTGCACATGCTCAGTTTGGTGTGCATTACTAGAGAGGTTTTTTTTTTTTTCGAAAGGGCCAATCAGTTCTGTGCAGACAGAACGTCAGGGGACCTGCAGCCTCATAGGACAGTCAGAGGAGAATGAAAACTCCTCCTTCAAGCTTTAACCGGACACTGATAGAAGTCACAAGACTGATGATGAGAACAGGTAGTTAGCAGTTTATATTTACTAAAATAATTGGATTTCCATGTTCTGTGTACTGTGGGAGACCAGATATAGTGAATGCAGGCTCCTGGGTTTAGTAACACTTTAAGTGGTACTATGGCCCTCCAGTTGTTCAGGAACTACAATTCCATCCTAGTCATGTCTGTGAATGTCAGTGTTTTACAGAGCCTCATGGGATACGTAGTTGTGCAACAGCTGGAGGGCCATAGTTTGGAGATCCCTGGCCTAGAAGACAGATTATAGCCAGAGGGAGAAAAATGACTGAAGGAAAGAGTGAGCACTATTGTTGTTTATTAATAAAGATTTTTTTTTTTTGCATCACAATATTATAGTATAAAATTACAGTTTATAAATATAGCACCTTTTTTTGTTGTTTTATAGTACTTTGATCAGCTATGCGTTCTCTGTTTCTGCCACCATTGATAGACGCTATTACAGTTCATTAGCAGTAACCATGGTAATGACATTTAGAGACACTGATTAATTACACCACCTAATGAATCAAGTCTCAAGATTAGACGAGCCATCAAAGAGAGAAAAGTTATAATATGAAAACACAATCACAAAAGACCCAAGAAACTGATCTGCCACAAAAAAGCAATCATGTGCATACGGAAATATAAACATGCAAGGAACGCATTCAAGGAAGGCCATGCAGCTGCACTTCCACGCTGAATGGGAGTTAAATAGGAAATTAATTAGGAGCTTTAATGCTGCGCCTTTCTTTTAACCTGCTATACAAATAGCCTGCCGGGTGACTTTTAAAGGGGGATGGAGCGTCATGATTTATCACATTCCCTTTGAATTCGCTGTAAGTGGACCTAACACCAGATATATGAGTTAATGTTAGGTGCAGCATGCTGAGTAAAGTGTAAATGTGGCACTCCTAGGTATTTATGACCTCTCCCGGAAATGTATTTATTTATTTATTACTGGCATGTACTGTATATAGCACTGACAATTTATTCAGCACTTTTATATACTGTACCATTCACATCAGTCCCTGCTCCCATGGAGCTTGCAATCTAAAGTCTCTATCTTACATTCTTGCATACACGCACACACACACATCATAGGGCCAGTTTTAAAAGGGGCCAATTATCCTACCATGGGGGGGGGGGGGCTATTACATGATATCAGGAGGGTGTTTGCGCGGTCAGCTGTGGCCTGGGAATTCTCCACCCTTAAGCCTCTTTCACACTGGGGCGGGAGGAGCGTCGGCGGTAAAGCGCCGCTATTATTATATTTGTAATATTTGTCCGCTAGCGATTTTCCCCCCTGCTAGCGGCCGAGAAAGGGTTAAAAACCACCGCAAAGCGCCTCTGCAGAGGCGCTTTGCCAGCGGTATAGCCGCGCTGCCCGATTGATTTCAATGGACAGGAGCAGTGAAGGAGCGGTATACACACCGCTCCTTCACCGCTCTGAATATGCCGCTCCGTCCTGCTAGCGCACCACTCCAGCGTGAAAGCCCTCGGGGCTTTCACACTGGAGACACAGCAGCAGCTGTTTCGGGTCGGTTTGCAGGTGCTATTTTTAGCGCAATAGCGCCTGCAAACCGCCCCAGTGTGAAAGGGGTCTAAAGGTAAACGTAAAGTGTTACCTATTTTATTACTTTATTTTGCTCTGGTTATACATGATTCTCTTCATTGAAGTTAGGACTCCCTGATACAATGGATACCTGTATATACAGGTCTGTCCTCCTCCAAATGTTAATGCTAACATTATAAAAGTACGAATGCGCTTGTCAGGTGAGTACTTACCGAGGCCGAGATGCCGAGAGCGGTCCGCCCTTGCCATTACGGGCACCCCGTCCCCTGGAGATGAAACAGGGAATGGGTGGCACTAAGGAGCACGGGCCACCAGCAGGTATGGGTTCCTTGTGGGAATCTGCAGAGCCGGGTTTGGGGATGTCGGAGTCCAGGAACTGGTGGAAGTTCCGTTGCTGGGTGGAGCAGACAAACTGTAAGCAAGCAGAGGGTCAAACACAAGCAATAGGCAAGACAAGTCCGTATAACAAGCCGGGGGTCAAACACTGATAGCAAGCAGAGGAAGTCCGTTAGTCAGGCGGGGGGTCAAACACTGGTATCAAGCAGAGGAAGTCCGTTAATCAGGCCGGGGGTCAAACACTGGTATCAAGCAGAGGAAGTCCGTTAATCAGGCTGGGGGTCAAACACTGGTATCAAGCAGAGGAAGTCCGTTAATCAGGCCGGGGGGTCAAACACTGGTATCAAGCAGAGGAAGTCTGTTAATCAGGCCAGGGGTCAAACACTGGTATCAAGCAGAGGAAGTCCGTTAATCAGGCCGGGGGTCAAACACTGTTATCAAGCAGAGGAAGTCCGTTAATCAGGCCGGGGGTCAAACACTGGTATCAAGCAGAGGAAGTCCGTTAAACAGGCCAGGGGTCAAACACTGGTATCAAGCAGAGGAAGTCCATTTAACAGGCCGGGGGTCAATCCAGGAGAGAGGCAGCGTGGTAAGAGCAGTCCGGGTCACAACAGGAGATCAGGTAAGCATAAATAGGAAACAGGAAGCAACAGGAGCTGAAGACAAACCAGCAACCTGTCTGGGTGCTGGAGCTGATTTAAATAGCCCCACCAGAGTGTCACGGTGGGCGTGCATGAGTCACTGCGCGCACCCGTGTGCTATCGCGCACGCGCGTGCGCCGCTCCATTGGACCGCGCGCGCGCATGCACCGAACCGCCAATCCAGCGCACACGTGCCCAGGGACAGGGTGAATGTGACTGGAGAGGACCCTTCTCTGACAGCGCTACTAGAAGTGTAAATGATAAGAGTAATAAAGTGCTTAATGCAGGAGATAAATATAAAGCTGCTGAACTTCTATAGTGTTGCCAGCACCAATGAATAAATGTAAAATGTAGTAAAGCAGTGCTAAATAACTCTAAACCAACCCTTAAGTATAAGGTGCTAATAGTAAAGTGTTAATAATGTTCATTAAATAACTCTAAACCAATCCATTAGGTATAAAGTGCTAATAATAAAGTGCTGATAAAGTTCTCACTTCCCAATGTGCAAAACAGTGCAATACAATGACATTAGAAAAATAATAAGTCAACAAAACAATACAAGGATAGGTGATCCAAAGTGTATCCAAAGTATCTAAAGGTACTATGCAATAGTCTCTTTTGGAAATAAAAATATGTGCAAAAAAGTGAGAGGGAAAGGAAACAGAGTCCAATTGCAGGTAAAATGATAGTTTGAAGATATCCTTCTCCAATCCACACCCTGTGAGTGCGAGCCTCTCACCTTAAAAATAGACCCCAAATGGGTCTAGTCGTGCATCAACAGACATATAACACCGATGTGTTCTTTTCCTCCCCCGTGGGTATATCCTGGACAGATGATCACTACAGTATCAAGGCTATTTTTCCATAGAATCCAAGTTCCATGACCAGCTCCTTTAAAAATATTACCTCCGGACAGGGCCGCTCCTGAATCTTCCGGGCCGGGTGACAGGCTGTAGATTGGACGGTGAAGGAGGAGAGAATCCCGAAAAATGCTAACATTATGTATTGATATGTTATAGATGTCCACACCCCCCTGAAGAAGATTACAAACAAAATATGATTGAAACGCGTTGGGATATTTCTAAACTATAACATTCACAGAGACATATTCTTGTGTGTTTAAATGTTCAGACATCCTCCATGTATATTTCTTATGTACACCAGAGCTCAGGTTGTTGTTGTTGCTGTTTTTATTGATCTTTTATATCAATTGGAATAATAAAGTATATATATTTTTTACATTTAACAAGTATAATAATCCTTGTAAGCTGCGCAAAAGCCCTGGGAGTTTTCCTTTCTCTTTTTTGACAAATGTAAAGTGTTACTAAACCCACAACAGTAAAATCATTCTGTATATATGCAGTAAAGCATGCTTGTTTTACGCACTGTGGAACCAAAGGGGTTAATCCTCTGCATTGTGTATAAAGGCTGTTTGATCCTGTCTTCTCTGATCCTCCCCTTCGTCCACTGTCATCAAACCATGTCCTGATAGAACAGAGCCTTTGGAGTCACTCTGCACATGCTCAGTTTGGTGTGTATTACTAGAGTTTTTTTTTTTTTTTCTTGGGAGAGTGCATGTGGTCGGCACAGGACCAATCAGCACTGTCCAGACACAGGGTCAGGGGTCATGCAGCCTCATAGGACAATCAGAGGAGAATGAAAACTCCTCCTACAAGCTTTACCCAGACACCGATAGAAGTCACAAGACTGCTATATACTGCTGATGAGAAAAGGTATTTATTGGTTTATAGTTACTAAAATAACTACATTTCCATGTTCTGTGTACTGTGGGAGACCAGATATAGTGAATGCAGGGTCCCGGGTTTAGTAACACTTTAACAAACACATTGGGGATGCTAGTGTCATTACTGACCAAATATGGTTACATGGATATATTTTGTCATTTGGCATTGTCCAAATATGGTCATGTGGCCTTATTTTGGTGATGATATCAGCCAGCATCCCCATCCCTTAATTACATGTGGTGACAGGGTGGAGAATCCCTGGTCACAGCAGCTGATTGAGCTATCATGCCGAACTGGGTTTGGCGTGAATCTTAGCTCACTACTACAAGCAAGGGAGGGAGAACATACAAAAATAAAAAAATAAAAAGTAGCCAAGGGCACAGAATATCCACACTTACATTAAAGCGTTTGTTAACCCCCCCCCCCAAAAAAAATGTTATAGGACATAGTGCTGTGCTGTGTCATTTGGCCCTATGTAACACCTAAAAAACCTGGCTAATCCTGCCAGTTTCTCCCCACCTCTCTGTAAACTGACCACGGTTTATGATGGCTGCTGAGCCCTGACACCGTGGTCAGTTTATATGCCTCTGTCATCAGCAGCCTGCTATCTGCTCTCCTCTCTGCTCCTGTGTCCTCCTCCCCCCTCCCCTCTCTGTCTGTGTGTAAGCCACCCCTCCCCCCTCCTGCTGCTCTCATGACACTAATTTGTATACACCATCAGCACTACCTCCTATTGCAGTGTTCCCCTCTGTAAATTATTTATAAATATATATGCTGTAAATACCTCATTTCACAGCCGAGATTGCAATCACATGACCAGCCAGCTATCCCCTCCCCTCCTCCTCGCCAGACTGACATCAGCAGAAGAATCTCAGCCCGCCCGCTGCATCTCTCAGAAGAGGAAAGTAGAAAGCTGGCCAGTCATGTGATGGCAATCTTGGCAGTGAAATTAGGTATTTGCAGCATTTATTTTTATAAATCACACACAGGTATACAGGTTAGAGTGCTTTGCCATTCTGAAGCTTCCCTCCAACCACTTTGCATATTTTTTTATATATAATGCGATTCTGTACTTGCCAAATATGCTGCAGAAATCTCCCTCCACTGAGTCTGGCTGCATCCATTTTAACTGTGGGCAGCTGAAGCTGCTGCCTGTTCGCTTCCTGGATTTACACAGACACAGAGGCACACCTCCAGCTCTGCAGCTCTCATTGGCCCTCTTATGACTCACCCCCCCTCCCTTCCTGGCAAACTCTCACGAGAATGAGAGAGAGAGAGCTGTGCATGATGTGATAAGCCTAGGCTAATGACCAGACAAGAAACAGGAAGTGGGCTGTATAAGGTATTTACTGGCAGAAAAAGAAAATGTTTTACTATTCAAAGTTAAAACAACAAGGGCAGAAGATTTAATAGATGGAAAGATGAAAAAATGACTGAAGGTCCGCTTTAAGTAGTGCAGCTTAGACATAGGTATTGTCAAAACGTGTAGGATGGTAATCAAAGCCCTTGTATGTAAGCCGCTGTCAGCATGAGACCAGTGGCAGCATTCACGGCTGTATTCAATGTCCAGAGCAATCCAGCTCTGGATTGAAGGTACAGTAAATATTGCAGCAAAAGCTATTTTTTATGTATTTTTTTAATGTTCAGACATGACAAGGTGGATGGCTTTGTGCACGCTCAGACACAATCTGGAACTTACCCAAGTGTTGACTCCCAAAGAACCAGAGGACTGTGGGCATGGCCGGTGCAATGAATTTAAGCAAGGTTGCATTTTGTCGCCCCCCCCCCCCATCACAGTCCTCCCACCACCCCCTCCACAGCGGCAGTCCTGGAGTCAGTTTTTACATTTTTTTTGTTTACGTGTTTTAAAAATCATTTTAGGCCTGAAGATTACGTAAACCCCCCCCCAAATATCTATCTATCTATCTATCTATCTATCTATCTATCTATCTATCTATCTATCTATCTATCTATCTATCTATCTATCTATCTATCTATCTATCTATCTATCTACACATATATATATTATATATACACACATATATATATATGTGTGTGTATATATATATATATATATATATATATATATATATATATATATGTATATTTTTTTTTTAAAGCAGACACCCTAGAGAATAAAATGTTGGTAAGTTAGAGCAGACGGAGGTCCGCTGAGCTCCCGCTGCCCTTCCCAGCAATGCCCGCCATGACAGCACCAGGCCCAAAGGTAAGACTGCGGAGCCCATTAAACTTGGCAGGGAGGGGGGTCACGCAAGGGGGGCGACACATTGCGGCGGTGGTGGAAGTGATAGGTCGGTTTCACAGCTGCTTGTATCACTTCCATATTAAAGCCAACAGTCGACTTTACTAAAAAACGCACACTCCTGCTCACTATAGTGTTTAAAAGAACATGTGTGCAGCACTGTAAAAATCAAAATCCCCAGCAAGTAGCTTGGCTTTCGGATTTTAACCCCCCCCCATCCTGGCGTCCTAAGGTGGCTACTTAAGCCACCTTATGGTAGCACCAACCCTGAGTGTGGGGGTTGTTTATGTACATACATGAGTGGTAGGGGTCGGGGGGGAGTAAGAGGCCCTGTCATTGACCTAAGTGAGCACAGTGGCAAAGCCTTTTCAGGAGTAAGTTGAGCCTGAAGCCCCCCTACCTCAACTTGTTCTATGGCTCATCCATTTTTGTCAGAGATACACAGATACAGTTATGGAAATCTCAACATAAGATACTTTGGAAATAAAAGAGAAAATTGAGTACTGTCCGTGATACTTTTTTTATTTGCACTAACATACAATTTTTCAGGACAAGCTTTTGGGGTATGTCCCCTTCTTCAAGGTCCAAGCAGTACTGATTCACAAATTTTTAAGCAGAATGTTAAAGAAGAAGAAAAAAAAGAAGAAAGAAAAAAAAAAAAGAGAGAACCAAACACATACAAATCAATGGTAATAAAGATAGCAGCAGAGTTATTGAGATAAGACACAGGGAGAGCTAGGGGGGGAATGCAGGGGGGGATACTAGTCACAGAGGGGTCATAAAACTTTAGCATAATGTGTAAGGAAACCAATATCTAAATTCAAGCCATTATTCTTTGTGTCAAAAAGAAGTATCATTCTTAGTTCAAACGTTTTCCTTTCCTGGATAGTTCTGAAATTCCCTTTAAGAACTAAGACATTGAGGTCTTCTATAGTGTGGTCCGGTTGTGAGAAGTGATGTCCCACAGGTGTGCATAAACTGTCTTCTTTATGTTCTTTGATGGTATGTCTGTGCAAATTCATCCTCGCTTGCAACTTCTGTCCTGTTTCACCAACATAAGATCCTTTGCTGCACCTTTTGCATTGGATGAGGTACACAACATTACTGGAGGTACAGTTGTAAGATCCCATGATATTGAAGACAATCAAATCAAGTTGGAAATAAAAGAATCACACAGTTATTGTGCCTGATCTGGACCCGTGCTGCACACAGGGGTTATTAAAAAATGGAAAACTTCACAATCCGTGGTACCTCTTTCAAAATTCTAAAGCAAAATTAACAAAACGTTTCCCTGCATCATTCATAAAGCACAAGCTGGATCTAGTACTGTCTTTATGACGGAAGGTTGAGGTAAAGAAGATTTGTGTTGATTTGCATTAAATCTGCAACTCATTAGAGCTGACATGGAGAGCATATTAATGTCTAGCTATACATTAGGGAGAGATTAGTATACCTGGTAGCACCTAGCAGTGAAAAATCTTCACATTTTGCTTGTAGTCAACATTTTTTAATAGCTGTTTGCCATTATATATCATGGATACAAAGTTTGGCATATACTACTGTACAAAAGCTTTAGGCAGATGTGAAGGAATGGTGTAAAGTAAAAATGCTTTCAAAAATATATATTTTAATTGTTTCTTTTTTTTTAATCAATTTACAAAATGCAAAGTGAACAGAGGAATAATCGAAATCAAATTAACATTTTGGTGTGACCAATTCTTCACTTGTCATCATTTTTACCATGGACATAGGGAAATAAAGATTTAAAGGGATTGTAAAGCTTCGTTTTTTTTTTAATAACAAACATGTCATACTTATCTCCACTGTGCAGTTCGTTTTGCACAGAGTGGCCCCGAACATCCTCTTCTGGGGTCTCTCAGCGGCGCTCCTGGCTCCTCCCCGCATCCAGTGTCCACGTTGGAGAAGCTCTCTCCTACGGTGGACACCCGTGTGGGTGCGCTCCCGAGTCTTGCATCTGTGTCCATTCAGAGAATGCAGGACTCAGCCCCGCCCTCGCGTCATTGGATTTGATTGACAGCAGCGGGAGCCAATGGCTGCGCTGCTGTCACTCTATCCAATCAGGACACGAGATACCAGGTAGAGCTGGTGTGCTCGTTCCCGGCCGGTGAAGGATCGGGGTCAGGTAAGTAAAATGGGGGGTCGGGGGGGGGCTGCAGCACCACAGGAGGTTTTTCACCTTAATGCGTAGAATGCATTAAGTTGAAAAACCATGAGGGTTTACCACCCTTTAAGACTCAACCTCCAGAAGTGCCGGCTCTTTTATATTTCTGTTATCATCTTTGGATGCGGGAGGGACATCCTGAGCCAGAGCACCTGGATTGTGTGTGCCATCAATTACTATACATTTGGCTTTCACTGTTCAGAGCGGTGTATCTCTGTGTTAAATACTACTTGTACATAGTTTGTGAAGGTATTCGGCAGATGGGTTATTCCAAACATCGTGAAGAGCTAACCACAGACCTTCTGTGGATGTAGACTGCCTCAAATACTTCTGTCTCTTCATATAATCCCAGACAGACCCCATGATGTTGAGATCAGGGGCCAAACCACCCCTTCCAGGACTCCTTGTTCTTCTTTATGCTGAAGATAGTTCTTAATTACATTGGCTGTATGTTTGGGACTGTTGTCCTGCTGGAGAATAAATATGGGGCCAATCACATTCCTCCTTGATGGTAAGGCATCATGGATAAATATCTGCCTGTATTTCTCAACATTGAAGACACCATTGATTGGGCAAAGTTGAGAACCATAGACACAGTGGTCGGTTAAGGTAACTTAATGCAGCAAATGAAAGACACATCAGCACAGAACTGGTAGAAACCAATGGGACCTACCTGTTTGTACACTTATTAACTGTCCAGAGAAGTCTGGCCATAAGTTGTCTTCATGGAAGAATTGCGGCCAGAATTGCGGCCAAAAAAAGCCATATCTCTGAGCTATTTTTCTAGTCACAGTGCACCAAAAGGTCCAATAGTTTGTTACCATGCATCATGGTACACTGCAACACAGGGGGATTGGAGAGGTGTCTCCTTATTACGCTGGCATTCTATTCAACATTAATGGAACCTATGCATAGGTGTAAATCCATGTAAAAATGGCCCAGTTTTCATGGGAAAGGGCACGAGTGTGACAAAGAAGTACCCATCTTCTACTGACTGTCTGTAGTCAGACCTTGCATGCCTGACTGGTTGCCCACATTCCCCCAAAAATTTAGGAAGACAATTTTGTGCACTAGGAAAAATTAAAGCGCACCTCCTGCAATGAAAACTCTTGCCTACATACTCAGACAATACAAGACAATTTGAAAAATCCGAATGACCTGCAGAAAGAGGGGAATGTGGAAAGGAAAATGATGGTCCATCTATGACTGGTAGTACACAATCAACACATACTGTTTGACATCATTCTGCAAGCCTTCGTGTATGAAACTCTCCTCTCTTTATGTTCATGAAGAAAATTTGATTGTAGCACTTCATTGACAGCAAATGCAGTGGAAGCCGAGCTATACTTACAAAGAAGCCATCGCTCTATCTGTGACTTCGGTAGAAGAGATGAAGAGGGCGGAAGGTGATGATTGTTTTGTAGGTTGCAATGGATCTTGTAAACAGCAGCTCTTTCAGAATTGCCGATAAAGGGAACCTGCAAAGAAGAAGAATGGACCTTGACCATTGAGAGTCTAAACAAAGATTTATTTCCTCATATTTTATTTGGGTTCCACTTTTTCTCTTTATGGATTTTTTCTAGTCCACCCTCCTGTGTATCCAGAGCTGCCTCACGAGAGAGAGAACACTCCTAGCTATAGATGAACAGATCTATGGAGAAATCCAATATATTGTTTGTATCCAAACCTTCCACCAACAGTTAAAAAAAAAAAAGAGAACCTGTCAGGTTACCTGGTAATGACAGGTAATGACAGCTTCCAGTCTTGGCTGTCATAGGCTACATTAATTACAATCGGTTTCTTTTGAAATGAATCCAGCTCTAAAATAACCTAATTAAATTACACATTTGCCTTTTAGCAGTACATACAGTAGATCTCTTTTAACTCAAATGATGGTACAGGTTGACTTTATTTTGGCACATACAACATTTTATTGGTGACTGTCATGTAAAAGGAACTTGGGACTTCTTTCCTTCTGAAAGGTCTTGTATCTACTACTGGAAATTAAGCTCAGATTCTCTCCTTCCCACCTACCAAAGTCCAGCTAGTAAAACAGGGAGCCAATTAAGAGTTGGAGAAGGTCACCGGAGAACCTAAGACTTAGCTTTCTGGAGTTTTCCTCCTTATGAGCCTCCAAAAGGCTGATAATATTATCTTTATCTTGCTTTGTGTTGCACCTATTTTGGCCTCTTCAACTGCCTCTGCTGCCAACAAACATAGTGAAGACCTACAACAGGCATGTTCAGAATTCATTACATAAATATTTGGCTTGATACATGTGAGCTGGTAAGGCATGATGTTCAGTGCCACAGTTTGCCTCCATTGACAAGTCTGACTCTCTTACAACATTGAATTTTGTGTTCCATACTTTAAACTTGCTCCTTAAACTGGCTCTCGCATAGTTTAAGCCCACATAAAACCATTTCTCGCAAGCACAAAATCCCACCATTTGTTTCTGCCAATCCAGTTCTGGAAAATTCAGATTTGAATTCGAAAGTTAGCCAAATCTAGAATTCTGACATTTCTCGTGGCAAATTCATGGTTTGACTTTAGGATTATTGACCATGGAGAAAGATCTTGTGTGCCAGGATCCTTGTGCTTAAACAAATCATAGTGCAAGCCTATATACTGTACAATATATACAATACAGGCCTATAGACCAATCATGTGAAATATATTGTATAAATACAAGCTGAGCCCAATCAAGGCTTTTTATTCCATTCACCACTCATGTGGGAATATAGATATAACATGTCCAACATTGGTCTTCAGTTAAAAAAATATATTCATTAAAATGTGGCTCAAATGTCAAAGTCAAGCCAAAGCTGTTTGATGTTTAGACAGGTGTGATGCAGGGGGCTAAGGTGTTCAAAAGGACCATCAGATGCATCAATGCATATAATAGCACAGAGGTTATGTTGATTTGAAAATACTTGTGGGTCCAAACTGGCCACAACAGTCCCTCCAGAATGTTGGTAATAGTTATATAGTTATAGATTACGCCTTATTCCCTATTTTTATTTATTTAGAGACCTCACAGAGTATATTTAACCTAGTAGGTGAATCAAATAACTTTTTTCAGTTTTTAATCTTTCAAGCTCATAAAACCTGATTCAACAGCTTACGGCCTCAGAAAAGTTTAGAACTGGGTTTTTTTTTAGCCAGATTTGTCTTAAAGCTTCTGGTGTTTCCTACCCAATCAAAATCTTTTCATTAATTCTTCTCTTAATCGCCTTTAAATATGCTTGTGGTAATTTTTCATGAGAACTCCACCTTGCATTTTTTATAAGGCACTTTGTATTTCAGCCGCCATAATCCTGTAATACATTTTGTGTCTTCTGTCACGGCACGTTGTGTTAAACATCGTCCGGCGTTGATTTCTCGCGCGCTCCTTTAATAACGGAGCGATGGGCAAATCCATCTTCAATTATTGAAATTAACATTTGTATCGACATTCAATCTTCTTTGTACACCCATGTGCCCTATCTAACACAAGCAAATAAACGCAGTATACAAATCAATTTTCTCGCTGAATTATTAAACACAAATCAAATTCGGCGAGCTTTAAGCTTGAATAACAATGCTATATTCCAATATAATATTTTGATTTGAATAGAGAATCTTTGCTTTGTTCTGTCTAGCGTGCTATGACATCGGATTAGCGGAGGGAATTGAAAGAATCGGTGGGGCTAGAACTGCTGGTGATAAAACTTCCATACCATTTGATTACTATTTTGTGTCATTATTTTTAGGATGTATTCATTTTGTCTCTATTATGTCTCACCTGAGGCAGGCAACAAAGTATCATTTCATAGTGGTGTAATGTAATATTGTCAGGAAAAGTCACATTTCCAGCACAAGTTGGAAAATAATTACAAATCAAAACATCAAAGTGTAACTACTATCGCCTTACAATTTCTAAATAGAGATCAGAATGTGACCTGCTACATTTACATTTTCTTATTAATGAATATGTATATGTATTAAAAATCTTTCTCCTGTGTAATACATTTAATTTAAAATTTTAATGGATTCATAAATTTTCTTTGAAAAACTTGATTTGCATCCACATCCCATTGGTAAACAATGGGATGATAAAATATAAACAAAATTGGGACTTTTTGATTAATACCAAGGGTCACTCATAATATTTTTTTGTTTAAAATATAGTGCTTTGTTCTTAACTCAGTATAAAACTACATATGCCACTCATAAAAACTATCCACATACTGTCAGGACCTGGGTCTGAACCTACAACCTCTGCTATGTCTGGTGATGTCTGTTCTTGCTGAGCCACTTGGGATGCTGGGCAGCTCACTGGACAATTGTTTGAACAATCTTTCCTTGAACCCTTTGCTACTCCCATGAACTTCTTATTTTAGCCATGCATTTGCATTTCTTGTTTGCCAGATTAAGGTGCTCTCTCTAGCCAATATCTCACTCTTGTTGCTTATGCTGCCATCCGTATCTCTGCTACCACTCATTATAAACCTTTGGTTTGTTCCTTGTTTATGATTCAGTTTGATCCCAACCTACGACCAATTGTTACAGACCTTTGGCTTGTTTACTGACTACATTTATGCTTGATCCCAACCTGCTATATCTGTTAGTGGACCCCAGCTTGCTCACCCCCTGGTGGGGTGATCCTGAGGACTGCAACCTGGTACTTACATGGAGCAAAATCCATCTCCACCATCAGGAGCTCTGGTGGACACAAGTTAGTGCTTAGACTCCACACCTCAGGTGAGCCTAAGTCATCCATCAGGGTGACCTGCTGCTGCACTTATTCAGCTGCTTGGTGGGAGCCTCTTTACTGCTATAGCTACTGGTTTTCAAGCCTAACTCCTGACCATGACACATGCTATAAAAGATACATATATCATATTATTTCACATATTATAAACTACCATGCCTCCATATCATCCTGAACATCCAGTTCGGTCCTATAAGTTGTCCCAAACATAGTCACCGTATCAGAGCTATAGATCACTGAAGCAAGTGGTCATCAACACACTTTCTAGATCAACAATCTACTTCCTCATAAGGGGCAAGGGAGCTCAATATTAGAATAGCATAGTACCATTCTAATCATTATAAAAACACCAATAGCATTCCTGGGTGCAGTCATCCAACAGATCCAAGTCAAACCATCAATGTGGGGATCAATAGGCAGAATTGGTAGAATTCTTATCATATAATGTTATATCATTAATATCTATTCTAAAAGGATATATTTAAGGATATAAGAGTTACCTACATTCTTATGATCCCTTGGAAAAATGTCAACCACCCTCCCCAGATCCATACCTAAATGCTGCTGCCTCATAAATACTTAGTTCTCCCTTAGGCAGTATACAATTTATTAGTGTCGGCCATAACGGACTACTTGTTGTTTATAGTTTTAATTGGTCACATTCAACTGGACTTGGTCTATAATATTAAATATGTTTTGTAGCCTTCCCAAAGCCTATACTTCAATTCAGAAGTAGATTGGGTAACCTATGAAACATCCTCAATAAGTCCAGTTGAATGTGGCTAACTACTACTAGATATACCATGACCTGGATAAGTGAGAACCTTCACAGACATATGGTTCCCCAAAGTTCTCTATTGTCCTGTCAACAAACCTTCAGTTCAGAAGTGGCTTGGATAACCTACAAAACATCCTCCACAAGTCCGGTTGAATGTGGCTAACTACTACTAGATACAGTATACTATGGCCTGGATAAGTGAGAACCTTTGCAGACATATTTTTCCCTATAGGTTTCTATAGGCCTGTCAACAAACCATCTACTTAATTCGATGGGTCTATAGAAGTCTATAGGGAAAAAATGTGCAGGAGTGGCTGGCACTTAGATTTTTGATGCCAGTGGGGCGCTACCAAAATACTTGACCATTCTGAATGGGTAACGTTTTGATAGCTTCTATTAGTTTTGATGCTTGCCCCTCCTCCCACCTACCCATACCTTCCTATTGACCCAACAATTTGATGGGCTGTTTCATTGACCATTAAGAATGTATGGGTGTTGGGAAAGGGTGGGCAAGTTTTAACACTAAGAGCAAATGTTGTACCTGACCAGAGTTCAACTGAAATTGCTCTGTAATGTTAAATACGTTTTGCAGCCTACCCAAAGCCTATACTTCAATTCAGAAGTAGCTTGGGTAACCTATGAAACATCCTCAGTAAGTCCAGTTGAATGTGGCTAACTACTACTAGATATACCATGACCTGGATAAGTGAGAACCTTCGCAGACATGTTGATCCCCAAAGTTTTCTATTGGCCTGTCAACAAACCTTCAGTTCAGAAATGGCTTGGATAACCTACAAAACATCCTCCACAAGTCCGGTTGAATGTGGCTAACTACTACTAGATAAGCTATGGTCTGGATAAGTGAGAACCTTTGCCCCTCTTCCCACCTACCCATACCTTCCTATTGACCCAACAATTTGGTGGGCTGCTTCATTGACCATTAAGAATGTATGGGAGTTGGGAAAGGGTGGGCAAGCTTTAACACTAAGAGCAAATGTTGTACCTGATCAGAGTGGTTTGCATTCAGACAGAGCACGGGGCACGTAAAGCTGCCGAAGGCATGTGCAATCATCACTGGAAAACCTAAATTTGAAAAGGATATTCTTCAATTACTTCTGGAGTGTCCCTTTAAATTGATTGGTCTACTATTGTCCTGCTACATCTTACATTAAAGAGAGTCAATTTGCCTTCTTGATGGAACTTCCAGAGATATATAAAGTTCACCCGAAGGTCAGTGCGTGAAAACTGGAATCCAATAGCAAGGTTCCATCCTAACCTTATTATGTAACAATACATATCTCACGGCTGTCAAGGCCTCCTTAGTCCTTCTCTATCAAGACGATATATTGTTGCCGGCTGAATTAGATCTCCGCATTACAATGCGTTGAGCTCATCTTGCTCAGTAGACTTTTATCAAGTGTATTGAGTTGGTTTCTTAATTGCCCTATCAATATTCAATCAATATTCAATTTCTGTCCCTGGTTTGGTATCTCAGTATAATTTCCAGTGGCAATATGATAAGCAGAGACTCTGGCAGTCCATTATGATTCACAATATAATACAGAACATTGACTAATGGCTCTTTTAGTCTGTTCAGACAGAATACGGTGTTTTATGTTGTTTGTCAGCTGTGATTTAAATCCCACCTCTACTGTTGTAGAAAACCACACAGGAGGGGAGAGAGGGGAATGTTTCAGTGTATTTTGGAAGTGTCATGCTTAAAGCTGAACACCATAAAAGACACAAATTAATGCAGCTCTGTACTCATGAATACAGCATTAAAGTGTTACTAAGCCCACAACAGTAAAATCAGTCTGTAAATGCAGTAAAGCATGCTTGTTATACTCACTGTGGAACCTAAGGGTTTAATCCTCTGCATTGTGTAAAAAGGCTGTTTTATCCTGTCTTCTTTGATCTTCACTTTCTTCCACAGTCCCCAAATCTATCTGCTGATAGAACAGAGCCTTAGAGTCGCTCTGCACATGCTCAGTTTGGTGTGTATTGCTAGAGAGTTTTTTTTTTTTGGGGGGGAGTGTATGTGATCAGCACAGGACCAATCAGCACTGTCCAGCAGAGGGTCAGGGGTCCTGCAGCCTCATAGGACAATCAGGGGAGAATGAAAACTCCTCCTACAAGCTTTAACCAGACACTGATAGAAGTCACAAAACTGCTCTAATTTCTGATGAGAAAAGGTATTTAGAAGTTTATATTTACTAAAATATTTGCATTTCCATGTTCTGTGTACTGTGGGAGATCAGATATAGTGAATGTAGGCTCCTGGGTTTAGTAACTCTTTAACGGCTGAATCACAGTTTTCCTTTGCGGTAACGTGCATGTTATTTGGTTTGTGTAACTGTCAGAAACCATGAAATCAGGCCGAGACAGAAGTACAGTTAAATCACACTTGTTTAATAATAAAAGTAAATAGAGCAAACGTAGTCAAAACATAGCCAAAGTTCAGTAACCTGAGCGGAAAGTAGGCCAAGCCAGAAGTCAGGGATCAATGTAGTGGAACAGCAAGCAGGATCTGGAGCCAGAAGGGATGTCAGCACAGCAAGTCTTGAACAGGATCGCAGGTGATAGTTTTTGTGATGTTGACCAAGGTGAAGGCAGAGCTCCTCTGGACTGGATGACTTAAGTAGGCAGGACTGACGAGCAGGATATCATCAACAGCTGAGTAACTGTGGAGAGATAGGAGCTGGCAATTAGCCGACAGCTGAGTGGCCAGTTCAGAGAAGGAAGGGCTAAGCCCAGCCCTGACAGTGACATGGTGATGTGCTGGCATTTAATTTGAATTGCACCCCAATGCAGTTTGCCCAATGCACTTTTGTTGTACGTGTTTTGTTGTTGTAAGTGTGTAGCGGTATACACACGTTGTGTTACAAAAAGAACCATGTCCAATTTTGGACAAGCCACTGGCAGCTCATTAAAAAAAGAATGGACTTATACTAAAACTAAAGACTTTTTTTGTGTTTTAAATAAAGTAGAAAGAGATTAGAACACTTGTCAGGTTTTTATTGCTGTCTGTGCCCCCTGTTAGGGACATTTACAATCTTTATTTTTCCTGTTTACCATTATCACCAGGATTGAAAGTGAAAGAAAATCACAAATTTTGGGTTGCCACCATAACAGAAATAGAGGTAAAAAATCCTGATAGGAACACTAATTCTGGTGACAACCAGGGATTCCCTCACTTTGGAGGGATTTCCTTTTACTTCCTGTTTTGGCTATGGGACCAGAAGTGACGGAAATCTCCCCAAGGGGACACAGAAGATCCCTTACTCTATCCAAAAAAAAAAAAAAATTTTAACTGTTAGTTCTGCTTTTACAAAACACAAATTAATAAACGACATAACATGCATGCATTAATGCACAGCAAACATGTGAATGGCCCCTAAATGTATTTATTTTAAATGCAAGCAGAATTTGACTCGCTAACAACCTCTTGCAGTCCTTGTACAGCAGAGCTTAGAACTGGAGAAGAAGCAGCACAAGGAGTCAATCAGTTCATGTGCTAATAACAAGTAGCATGTTGATTGGAGGAAAAAACAGTGACAGAAACATGAGTTGCTGGTTTTCCTTTCACTGTCTACAGAACTGGATGGGCAGGAATACACATCCTATGGCAGGTAAAACAGCACCTCCGTATTTTTATTATATATATACGGTATATATATATATACATATATACAGTACTGTATCTCACAAAAGTGAGTACACCCCTCACATAAAGATGGCCTAGGCTATAAGATTGCCAGGACCCTGAAACTGAGCTGCAGCACGGTGGCCAAGACCATACAGCGATTTAACAGGACAGGTTCCACTCAGAACAGGCCTCGCCATGGTCGACCAAAGAAGTTGAGTGCACGTGCTCAGCGTCATATCCAGAGGTTGTCTTTGGGAAATAGACGTATGAGTGCTGCCAGCATTGCTGCAGAGGTTGAAGGAGTGGGAGGTCAGCCTGTCAGTGCTCAGATCATACGCTGCACACTGCATCAAATTGGTCTGCGTGGCTTTCGTCCTAGAAGGAAGCCTCTTCTAAAGATGATGAACAAGAAAGGCTGCAAAACAGTTTGCTGAAGACAAGCAGACTAAGGACATGGATTACTGGAACCATGTCCTGCGGTCTGATGAGACCAAGATAAACTTGTTTCATTCAGATGGTGTAAAGCGTGTGTGGCAGCAACCAGGTGAGGAGTACAAAGACAAGTGTGTCTTGCCTACAGTCAGGCATGGTGGTGGGAGTGTCATGGTCTGGGGCTGCATGAGTGCTGCCTGCACTGGGAAGCTACAGTTCATTCAGGGAACCATGAATGCCAACATGTACTGTGACATACTGAAGCAGAGCATGATCCCCTCCCTTCGGAGACTGGGCCGCAGGGCAGTATTCCAACATGATAATGACCCCAAACACACCTCCAAGACAGCCATTGCCTTGATAAAGAGGCTGAGGGTAAAGGTGATGGACTGGCCAAGCATGTCTCCAGACCTAAACCCTTGTGAGCATCTGTGGGCCTCAAACAGAAGGTGGAGGAGTGCAAGGTCTCTAACATCCACCAGCTCCGTGATGTCCTCATGGAGGAGTGGAAGAGGACTCCAGTGGCAACCTGTGAAGCTCTGGTGAACTCCATGCCCAAGAGGGTTAAGGCAGTGCTAGAAAATAATGGTGACCACACAAAATATTGACATTTTGGCGCCAATTTGGAGATTTTCAGTTAGGGGTGTACTCACTTTTGTTGCCAGCGGTTTAGACATTAATGGCTGTGTGTTGAGTTATTTTGAAGGGACAGCAAATTTACACTGTTATACAAGCTGTACACTCACTACTTTACATTGTAGCAAAGTGTCATTATTTCAGTGTTGTCACATGAAAAGATATAATAAAATATTTACAAAAATGTGAGGGGTGTACTCACTTTTGTGAGATACAGTATATACATACATATACTATATTACCAAAAGTATTGGGACACCTGCCTTTACACGTACATGAACTTTAATGGAATCCCGGTCTTAGTCTGTAGGGTTTAATTTTGAGTTGGTCCACCCTTTGCAGCTATAACAGCTTCAACTCTTCTGGTAAGGCTGTCCACAAGGTTTAGGAGTGTGTCTATGGGAATGTTTGACCATTCTTCCAGAATTTGTGAGGTCAGGTACGGATGTGGATGAGAAGGCCTGACTCGCAGTCTCCGCTCTAATTCATTCGGGTTGTCCTATCAGGTTGAGGTCAGGACTTTGTGCAGACCAGTCAAGTTAGTCCACCCCAAACTCACTCACCCATGTCTTTATAGACCTTGCTTTGTGCACTGGCCCAAATCATTTGGTGGAGGGGGGATTATGGTGTGGGGCTGTTTTTCATGGTTTGGGCTTGGTCTCTTAGTTCCAGTGAAGGGAACACTTAAGGCGTCAGCATACGAAGACATTTTGAACAATTTTATGCTCCCAACTTTGTGGGAACAGTTTGGGGATGGCCCCTTCCTGTTCCAACATGACTGCGCACCAGTGCACAAAGCAAGGTCCATAAAGACATGGATGAGCGAGTTTGGGGTGGAGGAACTTGACTGGCCTGCACAGAGATCTGACCTCAACCTGATAGAACACCTTTGGGATGAATTAGAGCGGAGACTGCGAGCCAGGCATTTTTTGTCCAACATCAGTGCCTGACCTCACAAATGCGCTTCTGGAAGAATGGTCAAACATTCCCATATACACACTCCTAAATCTGGTGGACAGCCTTCCCAGAAGAGCTGAAGCTGTTATAGCTGCAAAGAGGGGCCAACTCAATATTGAACCCTACGGACTAAGACTGGGATGCCATTAAAGTTCATGTGCTTGTAAAGGCAGGCATCCCAATACTTTTGGTAATATAGTGTGTGTGTGTGTATATATATATATATATATATATATATATATATATATATATATATACATATATATTTAGCTTATGTAATTCATCTATAAAGAATTTATTGGAATAGAGGAATCCTTTAGCTAACTGGTGCTCCTCAACTGTGAAATGGTGTAAAATTGTAGTCAAATAGTTCACAGACCACAAATACAACTATTGCTAAGAAAACTCATTTGTGGTTAATTAAAAAGTCTCTTACAACAAGGAGTACTTTATGTAAACAGAAAATCTGGAAAATTAAAAATCATACCAGCAAAAATGAACTTGTGTTTCACTGAAATTTGAAGTGTAACTAAAATACAGTTTATAATTATCTTCCTTGGCGTGTTTTAATTAATTTTTTATTGCTTGGTACTGTAATTAAGGTGAAGCCAAACGTAACAATGTAAACACTAATATGCTATGACTTATGCACAAGGTTCCCGCAGCATTAATATAATTGTATCCGTGTTTATGGCCAAGATTCCATAAAAAGAAAAAAAATCTGTACTCCTTGTTTACTTCACACAATCAAGATGATTGCCTGCTTACAACATTCCACTCAGATGCTTATTAAAAATGACCATTGTAAAATAATTAGAAATGAAGGAGGAAAGTTTTCCCCAGTGTATGTCACTACATCAGATTCATTGACTACACTTTAATGGAGAATGTTGTCTTTTGGCATTCATTGACAATAGAACAAGTTTATATTTTTGCTGCACGTATTCCCAGAACTCGAGTATTTTTTAGACTTTTTTCTATCTTATAAGTCTTTATTTAATATTGAGGTTTATTTGGATGCTATAAATAAAAATACGGGACCTCTACGCTGCTATAAATATGAAGTGAATACAAAATAAAAATATATATACAAAGAACGTGGAGATGCTGCAAAATCAATATAGTGATCACTAATCACCTAAATATAGTAGAAAGTATATAATTAGATTATATGTGATCTTGCTCATAAATCTCAGTTAGCAGTGAATGGTTGAGAAAGGTGCTAAAATAATAATCGTGTGTGCGGCACAGTCACCAACCAGTAATAAAACTTTTCACTAATAAACTCATATACAAAAAATGTGCTCACATGTGTAACAGAATAAGAATGATCAATACATAACACAATACATGTGCAAGCTATAAACATCAAGAAAGGGTTGTATATAATGAATGTTCATAAAAATGTGTTCAAAAATGATGTGCAAAGCCCCAATGTATCCAGTGAAAATACTAAATAAAGTTCCAATAAAAAATACAAAAAAAAATTCCAATGTGTAAAACTTTCAAGAGTCTTCACCAGCAGATGGAAAATAAATAATGTGTTGACCGTGGTTCAAATGATATCCCTTCATTGTGCTCCCATTGCTCTTACCTTGAGGGCATGGATCAAATGCCTTGAACCATTCCTAGGACAATCACCTCGGTGTTGGAGCCCACACTCAATCTGGATAGGGGGTGGATTCTTGATTCTTGCAATAGGTGAATATCTCCTCCAGCCCGGTATCCGGATCCACATGTAAAGGAATAGCCTCCAATAGTGTATTACCACAAAAGACCAATTTATTAAAGATAAATTTATTAAAGATAAAATTGTGCTTACATCAAACAAATGAAGGATAAGCCAAACAAAGACAAGAAACAGCGTTTTTTCGCCACCTCATACGTCACTTCTGGTCCGCGGTGACCACTTACGATTCGCGGTAAACTCCCAGTTCGCGGCTTCCGTTTACGCCTTGCGTCTTACGCATTACGTCACACCCTCGTGACTTCCTCAGAGGTTTATTTTACTTTTTACTTTTTTTTTTAGATCTTAGCATTTCCCTACAATTGTATAATTTCAAATAAATTATAAATGCAAAAAAAAGCTATTTTTTTTTTCTGATTCAAATATTTCTTTATTCATGTGTTCTAAATTACAAGGAAGAGGAAACAATTGTTACACAGATATCATCTCAAGATTCCATGCACAGTAACATAGCTTTTACCATAATACACACATTACATGTAGAAATTTGAAAAAAAAAAAAAAAGTGCTGGGGGAATGTTACAATTGGGTAGGGGGAAGGAAGGGGAGAAAAAGCATGAAGGGGAAGAAATATGGTGCAAATAAAGGGGAGGCCAATTGATTATAATGTTTGCAACTTGGTTTATGAAAAAATACTATTTTGATGGGGAAGCCTTCCCCATCCACAGCCCAGCGTCCCAATGAGCAAGGAGGGGGCAGAGTGGAGAGCTGCTGATTGACTGTCAGCAGCTCTCTGCTGTGAAGCTGTGAGAACCGAGCCATCGGCGATGTTCGATCGCATGGTTCTCAATGTAGAGAGAACAGCTGCAGCATCCACCTAGGTAAGTATGAATATGGAAAAAACCCCAAACCCATAATTCTCTTTTAACAGTAAAAAGGTCAGGTCTGAGCATGTAGGCCCTTTACAAAATAATCTGGAGTAGGTGACTGGGGACAAAGAGAAGGCAAATGTATTAAATACTTTCTTCAGCTCTGTGTATACAAAGGAGCATGGGGGAGTTCATGTCCATAATGGGGGTGGTATTGACACGGCCCCAAATGATCCACAATGGCTCAAAAGTGATATGGTCCAGAAATATTTAGACAGAATAAAGGTGGATAAAACACCTGGAATAGATGGAATCCACCCACAGATCCTAAAAGAATTGAGCTCTGTCATTTAAAAGCCATTGTTTCTAATTTTTAGGGACTTGTTAATGAAGGGAATGGTACCACTGGATTGGTGTAGGGCCAATGTAGTGCCCATAATTAAAAAGGCATCAAAGTCTTTACCAAGTAACTATAGACCTGTTAGTTTAACTTCTATAGTCAGGAAGATATTGGAGAGTTTAATAAAAGACCACATAGACAAGTTCTTGCTGGAAAAAAAGATTTTAAGCAACAGACAGCATGGATTCATAAAAGACAGAAGTTGTCAAATAAACCAGATTTCTTTTTATGAGGAGGTAAGTAAAACCTTGGACAGAGGGGTGGCTGTGGACGTGATATACTTGGATTTTGCAAAAGCGTTCGCTACAGTTCCGCACACACGGCTCATGTGTAAGGTAAAGTCTACAGGCTTGGAAATATCAGTTTGTAAATGGATAGAAAACTGGCTAAAAGACGGAATTCAGAGAGTAGTGGACTCGTACTCTGAATGGTCTAAGGTTATCAGTGGTGTACCCCAAGGTTCAGTGTTGGGACCCTTACTTTTTAATATCTTTATAAATGATATTGGGTCTGGAATTAAAAGTACCTTTTCAGTCTTTGCAGATAACATCAAGCTATGCAGTGGAATAACGTCCTTACAGGATGTCTCCAATTTACAAGCCAACCTCAATGCACTATTTTATTGTGCAACTGGGTGGCAGATGAGGTTTAATGTTGATAAATGTAAAGTTATGCACTTGGGGCTAAGACTATGCATGTATCATACATACTAGGGGGAGTACAACTGGTGGAATCCATAGTGGAGAAGGATCTGGGGGTTTTGGTAGATCATAAGCTCAATAATAGCATGCAATGCCAAGCTGCGGTTTCCAAAGCGAGTCCTTTCTTGTATTAAGCGGTATGGACTCCAGAGAGAGATATATCATTTTGCCCCCCTGTACAAATCATTAGTAAGACCTCATCTAGAATATGGCGGTTCAGTTTTGGGCCCCAGTTCACAAAAAGGATAAATTAACATTAAAATGAATGAACATATTATAGTTTATGAGAGATTTTAGTGATTGGGTTTACATCTGCTTGAATGTTTTTTTATTTTTAAGTATGCCTGGTATTCTTTAAAGTAATATTCTGTTTTGTTTTTTTTTTTTCAAAGCCAATGTTCTAGAATTCATACAAAGGCTTAAAATTCAGTAATGTACAAAAAGCCAACAAAACCTTAAATCTCAATTTGCATCAACCTGCGTTTTCTCTCTGCTTTCACCAGCAGGAACATGTTTACTTGTGCAAAAAAAAAAAAAAAAAAAGAAAAAAGAAAAAAGAAGGGGCTAACATATCAGAAATGTACCCATTGATTTCTGAATGTGAACCTTTTATGTTCCATTGGCATGAGCTCCGGTTGTGTCATCCACAAACCATGAACGAAAGAAGCCAATGAAACAGTGCTCCATGAATGCAGCAAACGCAGAGCCCTGAGCTTGTTCTGTAAATTGACTTTCAGCGTTTTTCATACAGCGGCTATTCAGTTCCTAATAAAGGCCTTACGTGGCTTAAATGCCGCAGCGTGAGTGGAAACTTCGAGGTGGGTCATGGAGCTTTTCACTGTGTTTAGAGTAAAATGGAATACAAAAATGGAAATAACAAAGGACAGGACTATTTTATTGTGACACAGAAATTCTTACACCTCTTTGTGAATTTTCTAAGCCGCGATGCCAAATTACAGCAATGCATTGGTCAAGCGATATGATTAGGGTTTAATAAAATGACTTCAAATGTCAGGTTTCTTGTGTAAAGAGATATCATTGGCAGAGCTACAGTACACTCAAGCTATAATTTGTGCCAATCTGCACATGTAGTAGAAATAAGAAACCTGTACTGGGAAAGTATAGATGTGGACCTCTCCTTTTGAGAACGTCTATTGCCTGGAAGTCACATCGATCCAATAGTTTCAGTTCTAGAGCTCGTTCACATGTGAGGTTAGGGGACATTAATATCCAGTAGTGGAGCCCCCCAACCATTAAGCCCCTTTAGCTGTAGAGGCAACGTCATGGGTGTACACATGCCACAGCCTCAATGGTTTACTTCACTGTCACGGCAGTAATTATACTCCCTGCCACTACCCCAACTGAATGCAACCTATTTGAGTAAGTGGGACTGCTCTGCAAGCGCCCCACAACCATCTGCAATGCATGCGGGGGAGGGGGGGGGGAGCCGCAGCAAGGAAGGTTTTTCACCTTAATGCATTAAGGAGAAAAACCTTGAGACTTTACAACTCCTGTAATACCCACAATACCAATCTCAAAACAATAAAAGTATCTGCAATTTATGTAGGGGTCAGTGTCTCATCGCCTCATGCATCTGGAAGATGAGTACATACCCAATGAAGAATACCCCAAGATCAAAGTGCTGGATATGTGGGATACTAGTATATCAAACGCCGGGGTAGGCAAACGTACAATAGAAGAAAAGACAAAGAGCAAGATAAGAAAAAGCACAGACCAATGGAAAGTGGTTCGGAGTCAAAGGGAGTAAAATATTCTCCAAAACCAAAAAGACATAATAAGGTAACGCACCAGAGAGACATGCATATAGGTAGCTCACGGCTCCCAGATCTGTTCAGATTTTTTGACAGTGTCCTGCAAGATGCTAACAATATTCTCATTTAACAAGATTCAGATGACTTTTTTCCTTGCCTGTGCTAGGGATACCATAGGTTGTTTCCAAGATTTAGCAAGCCTCATTTTAGCCCCTAACAAAATAAAGAAAATCAAACATTGTAGGCATTTAGGTAATCCAGGCACAGGGGTATTAAAGAGTGCTATACATGGAGTCTGAGGAACTGACTGTGCCTTTCTAAAAGCCCCCCGATTCTAGGGCACTCCCACCAGATATGGCACATTGTCTCTGACATCTCACAGCCTCGGAAACACAAAGGCGATACAGAGGGGTACATTTTGGCCAGCCGATTTGGCACTAAGTACCAACGGGTAAGCACCTTCAAATTTGACTCTATCAAGGTACCATTTATAATACCCTTATATGACCTCAGGAAACATCTGTGCCATAACTCCGTGTCCCTTTCCTCTCCCAACAAATTTTTATTTTACATATACACATTTAAAGCTTAACTCCGGTTATTCAAAACAAAAACACTTTGCAAATCTTACTTTTTGCTGTGGTCATTTTGCTTTCTGCTAAATTATGCACTGCCTATTAGCTGTCAAAAGTGTCCATCAAATGGTCCTCTAGCCTTACAGAGCTGTTGAGGTCATGACACTAGAAGCGCAACAAGACTAATCTGCTTCAGGAAGAGTTACTTGTTATCATCGGTCTCTATTCCTGGAAGAGGTCCCACCACAGTTGAAATTAGGGTTTTAGAAACTCAAAATAAAACTATAGATATGGGTGTGTGAAAAAATGTTTTTTTTTTTCACTGGAGTTCAGCTTTTATACAAGGTGCTATTCATTTTTTAAGTATCATGGGTTTTCTAAAGTGATAGGTTAGCAGTACCTGTTTTCTTGCTTGGCTATCTCTCTCCAAATGAAGCTTTATATAGTCTGGTCTGAATAGAGCAGGGGTGTCCATCCTGTGGCCCATGGGCTGCATGCGGCCCAAGATGGCCTAACACAAAATCAGAAACTTACTTAAAAATGTTGCTTTTTTTAAAAAAAAAATCTTTTATAAAAATTCCTTTACACTTAGTGAACACATGTGGCCAAAGAAAAATTTTACAGTATCTCTTTACTGGACTTATTTTCCCAAAGAAAAATCTTCACAATCACTGCTTACTCATGTCACCAGTTTTTGGCAGCACCTATATTTGTGAGCAACCATTTTCAAGGATGAAGCACATGAAGGGCAACATTTGGACCAAACTATCTTATGAGCACCTTGAGAATTCATTAAGGAATTGCTACTACATCCATCCAACCAGACATTGATGCGTTCATTTATCAAAAACAGCGTCAAAAATCGCACAAGTTTTATGTTACCATCTTTTACTTTTATAATACAAAATATTACAAAAAAAATAAGTTGTATTATTTAGATAGGTACATTACAATCAGTCAATCAGTGATTGTTAATTTGTAATCTGCCCAACGTTTTTTGCTCATCGGCTATCCTTATTATTAGTGTATTTTATGTGTGGTCCAAGACAATTCCTCTTCTTCCAAAGTGGCCCAGGAAGGTCAACAGGTTGGAAACCCCTGGAATAGAGCAAGCAGGGAGGAGGGGGAAGACAGATGAGTCAATGCTTTGATTTAGCTGTGTATATAAATGTGAGCTTTAGCTACTGAACTCCATCAGTAAGCTTTTATCAGTAAAGGATTTGTAGTATAACTCCACATTTGTTGGGAGAAAAAAATCAAGCCCCTCCGGGTGATCAACACACAATGTAGGGATTTTAATAAAATTTGTTGCAGATTCCTGCCTGTTTCTCCTCTGAAGAAATAGCTGTCTGTTTGGGTATGTCTTTTGCAAACTGATTCTAAATGGTAGGGTCTGGTGTCGGCATCCCTTCACAAATATCTAATCCTTGAGGAGTATCTTACCAAAACTTAAAATCCTATTGCAGGGGGTGCCTAAAACGTGACTTGTATCTTAGTGTTGATTTCTGGGAAAATCGGTGAGCCAATCACAAAAGGACATTATAGGAATTATATTTATAATTATATATAATTTATTCATTTATTAATAAATTAAGGGATTTATTAAGGAATTATATTTTTGGGGGAGTTCTGTACACCAACAGTGTGCAGAAAACCTCCAGATTTCCATATTGCATTGAATTTTATAAAATAATTAAAGCAGCTGCTGATTAAAAGGAAAAGTAATTTTTAGTAATATTAAATCACAGTTTGGCTTGTGCAACATTTGTAAATCATATATATATATTTTTTTTGCTATATATTTTTTTCAGGAATGTGGAGTTATCCTTTAAGTATGGCACATATAAATATGAGCCTGAAAATAAAATATTAAGTATGAATAAGCAATTTTGTCTATTTACATACAATTTTAATAAATATGAGTTATATTTTTATCCTTAGTCCAGAACTTATTAAAAAAAAAAGGAAATACTTATATTGGGAATTTTGTTGATAGTTCCTCCCTAGGAACAGTCTGGCTCAGCTCCCGTATCGGCAATCATGAGATCCGTAGACTAGACAAGAAAGGAAGTCTGAAAACCTGGCTTTTTACATTACTTTGTTCCTCATGTTTTCACAGAAAATTTTATGGCTATTTGCATTTGTTTGCCTTTGATTACATGTGAAGTTTTCCAGGAAAGAAAATCAGTGCGAAATTACGCTCTTACCTTTTTCTTTAATATGCATTCTCTTTTCTCAAAGAAGAACTGACTATTCCTTCTGATATTCTCTTGTTCCGCCATAATTTCCGCCTATTATTCCGCAGTAAATAGTTGACAATTAGCACTATAGGATATTGTTGGAGGATGTCAGGGAGAAAATGGCAGAAAATAGCAGAAAACGAACCTTTGTTTATATAATGCCCTTCACTACACGCAAGGGAACCTGAGTAAAAACATTGTCACAATTTCAATATATAACAATTTTCATTTATGTTTCCTATAATGTTTTTTCATATGTTATGAAACACACTCATTGTCAACATCATTTAGCACAGCTACTTGTTAATGTAAATAGCTGAGTGAATTGTAAATCTGAAATACACAAATGGAATGAGCAACAGACCAAAAGATAAAAACATCCAAATTAATTTATTGGTTGTACTATAAAAAACAGCCAACATGTTTCAGGGTTCAGAAAACCTCCCCCTTCATCGGGGCTTCAGTCAAGATAAGAACCTTGAATAGACACAAAATAGAGCTTGCCTGTGTGAATCTGTACAGGGAAGCTAGTTGCTGGATCGGGTGAGGTATTAGCCAGCAGTATCTGGTCAGCAATCAAGATTTGATTGATTTTATTTAAGGTTCCTTATTTTAAATGAAGCCCTGATTAAGGAGGAGTTGTTCTGCCCCCCCGAAATGCAACGGCTGATTTTTAGTGTAAACTGATAAATTAATTTGGACTCGTTTATCTTTTGGTCTGGCGCTCCATCCATTTGTGCATGTTTTAGCCAAGTTTTTATTGCTATCTGTTACAGAGATCTCCCCTTACTGACAACCATTTTACTGGACAGGTAGCTTACCAGAGGGAAAATCTACAAGGGACTCAATACAAAGCTAACAGGGGTTCTAGTTTTCCCTTACTCCACTGGAAACAGCATTTATATTAATGTCTGTGTTGCTGTTAGAGTTTTTTATTGTTTCTCTTGGAGACCCTATTGGTGAGATCTTGGAAGGAAAGTGTCCCTTCGTGTTACATTCTTTATGAAATAAGGTAAATAATTTGGAAGTGTAGGAACCACTTATAATGGGCACCCCTCAACAGGAAGAGTGGCAACCCCACCATAATGGGCACCCTTCAACGTGAAGAGTGGCAACCCCTTATAATGGGCACCCATCAGCAGGAAGAGTAGAAATCTCTTATAATGGGCACCCTCCAACAGATAGATTGAAAACCCTTCATAATGGGCACCCCTCAACAGGAAGAATAGGAACCTCTCATAATCGGAGCCCTTCAAAAGGAATCGTGAAAACCCCTCTTAATGGGCACCCCACAACAGGAGGAGTGGAGACCCCTCCGAATTGGCACCCTTCAACAGGAAGGGTGGTAACTCCTCATAATAGGAAATCCTCAATAAGAAAAGTGGGGACCCCTCATAATGGGCACCTCTCAACAGGAAGAGTAGGAATCCCTCTTAACAGGCACCTCTTAACAGGAAGAGTGGCAACCCCTTATAATGAGCACCCATCAACAGAAAGAGTAGGAATCCCTTATAATGGGCACCCTTCAACAGGAGGAGTGAAACCCCCTCATAATGAGCACTCCTCAACAGGAAGAGTATGAACCTCTCATATTGGGCACTTTAAATAGGAAGGGTCAAAAAATAGGAAGAGTGGGAATGCCTCCAAATTGGCACCCCTCAACGGGAAGAGTGGCAACTCCTCATAATGGACACCCTTCAAAAGGAAGAGTGAAAAAAACCCTTAATGGGCACCCCACAACAGGAAGAGTGGGAACCCCTCCAAATTGGCACCCTTCAACAGGAAGAGTGGTAACTCCTCTTAATGGGAAATCCTCAATAGGAAGAGTGGGAACCTCCCATAATGGGCACCCCTCAACAGGAAGAGTGGGATCCCCTCATAATGAGCACCCATCAACAGGAAGAGTAGGAATCCCTCATAATGGGCACCCCACAACAGGAAGAGTAGGAATCCCTCATAATTGGCACCCTTCAACAGGAAGAGTGGTAACTCCTCTTAATGGGAAATCCTCAATAGGAAGAGTGGGATCCCCTCATAATGATCACCCATCAACAGGAAGAGTAGGAATCCCTCATAATGGGCACTTCTCAACAGGAAGAGTAGGAATCCCTCTTAAAGGGGCACCCCTCAACAGGAAGAGTTGCAACCCCTCATAATGGGCTTCCATCAACAGAAAGAGTAGGAATCATTTATAATGGGCACCCTTCAACAGGAGGAGTGAAAACCCCTCATAATGAGCACTCATCAACAGGAAGAGTGTGAACCTCGCATAATGGGCACCTTCAACAGAAAGGTTGAAAAAATAGGAAGAGTGGGAACCCCTCCAAATTGGCACCCCTCAACAGGAAGAATGGCAACTTCTCATAATGGCCCCCCCCCAACAGGAAGATGGGGAACCCCTCGTAATGGGCACCCCTTAACAGGAAGAGTCAGAACCCTTCATAATGGGCAACCTTTAGCAGGAAGAGTAGGAACCCCAGTGCAGCTTTGGCACACATACATTGCAGCAAACTGCAACACTAACATAGTACCGCAATGCACGTTAAGTACTTTAGTGTGATGGCATGTCATTCATCTTAAATCTTAATCAAGCGTTGCAGCACATCACAGTACATGGTAATACACTACTGTGCATTGTGAGGTGCTAGGTAAAACAAAAAATGCTGAATTGCTGTTTTTTGGTTTGTTCCTGTGTGTTGACGGCCAATTTAAAATGAATGACCTGCTTTAATGCAACTACTGTTAATGTGTGACACAACGTGCTTTGATGCACATGCAGTCATGCAGCACAGAAGAGTGGAGAAGAGTGAAAGGGCCCCCTAATGCCGCGTACACACTACCGAACTTTCCGTCAGAGTAGACTCTGACAGTCTTTCCAACGGAGTTCCGCTGAAACGGACTTGCCTACACACGATCACACCAAAGTCCGTTCGATTAGAATGCAATGACGTACGACGGGACTAGAAAAAGGAAGTTTAATAGCCAGTAGCCAATAGCTACCCTTGCGTCGTTTTTGGTCCGTCGGACTAGCATACAGACGAACGTTTTTCCCGATAGGAATTGAGTCAGTCGGAATGATGTGAAACATGTTCTTTTTCTAGGTCCGTCAGAATTTTGGAAATAAAAAGTCAGATGAAGCCCACACACGATCGGAATGTCCGACGGAATGATTCCGTCTGACCTTTTCTGCCGGAAAGTCCGGTCGAGTGTACACGGCATTAGAGTCACCAAGACATTTAAAAAGTCCATGGGCTGACTCAGACCGCCAGGTTCTTCCTTTGACTAAAATATCACTTTACGGTAAATGAAAAGAAAGAAGAAAAGAGCGCACCAGCCTAGTGCATTAAAAGCAAGATAAAATCTACTCACAAAGGTCGAAGAAAAAATCGCATTGTATATGGCACAGAGGCAAATAGTCCAGTGGTAGCAGTTTTCCGGGTCCCAGGAAGGAGGCATACGGACTACTGCTGGCTAACGCGTTTCGAAGGTTACCCTTCTTCATCAGAGAGGCTCTGATGCCTCTGTGCCATATACAATGCAATTTTTTCTTCGCCCTTTGTGAGTAGATTTTATCTTGCTTTTAATTAATAAATCTGTCAAGGATAATGCACTAGGCTGGTGCGCTCTTTTCTTCTTTCTTTTCATTTAACACTAGGACAATCCCATCCTTAAGAGCAGCAAGGCCGAAATCCACAGTCCTTCCCGAACCCTTGGGATCTTTTAGCCAATACACCTGTGCGCAAGAGTATTTTTGCATCTTTTTATCACTTTACGGTAGACTGCCCCTTTAAAGTGCGAACCTACAGATTATATTCTATGGTTGTCCTTTGATTTGGCTTCAGAATGTTTACCTAAGCAAATCTCACTTCATCGGCTCATATCGAATATGCTAGAACCGTGCTGTAAAAAACAACATTTTACAACACCCCTCTTCCCAGCGATCACAACCAACACCTCGGCAGACTGTGCAGCATATTGCTTCTTGATTTTAAGGTGACAAATTATAAGAAAAGGCTTTTTGGTGTCTTCACAGTTCATATACATCCTGTCAGAGCGGGCCTTTCATGTAACTCTCCGGGGTAAAGTCATTTGCAGAGACAAAACACATCAATGAAATCTGCCATCTAACCGCATTTGCAGCACACTCATTTTTCAACGCGTTTGCGTATGTGCGCGCTCTGTGTTTTGACATTACGGAGATTGAGTTGGCAGGGATCCCTCAATGGCTGTCAAACACTTTTACACTTCAAAACTAACTAAGCAGGGAAGAGTCTCAGAATCGTTCTTTACAGCTGACATACGGATACCTCGTCGCCTCCTCCTTCTCTATTCTGCAGCCAATTGGTTTTTTTATGTTGCAGGAAAAACGTTGATGCCTTTGAATATTAACAGATAAATCTATGGTGCCATAGAACTGATACTGTTTTCAAGCTGAAGTTTAACCACTTCAGCCCGGACCATTTGGCTGCCCAAAGACCAGAGCGTTCTTTGGCGATTTGGCACTGCGCCTCTTTAACTGACAATTGCGCGGTCGTGCTACGTTGCACCCAAAACAAAATTGACATACTTTTTCCCCCACGACTAGAGCTTTCTTTTGGTGCTATTTGATCGCCTCTGCGGTTTTTATTTTTTGCGCTATAAACAAAAAAAAGCGTCAATTTTGAAAAAAAACGCAGTATTTTTTTTACTTTTTGCTATAATAAATACCCGCCAAAAATATATAAAAAAAACTATTTTTTTTCTCAGTTTAGGCCGATATGTATTCTTCTACATATTTTTGGTAAAAAAAAAAATCGCAATAAGCGTATATTGATTGGTTTGCACAAAATTTATAGCATCTACAAAATAGGGGATAGTTTTATGGCATTTTTATTTTAAATTTTTTTTTTTTATTAGTAATGGCAGCGATCTGCGATTTTTATCGGGACTGCGACATTATGGCGGACACATCGGACATTTTTCATACATTTTTAGGACCATTGTCATTTATACAGCGATCAGTGCGATTAAAAATGCATTGATTACTGTGTAAATGACACTGGCAGTGAAGGGGTTAACCACTAGGGGGCTGTGAAGGGGTTAAGTGTGTCCTAGGGAGTGATTCTAACTGTGGGGGGAGTGGCTTCAACACACAGGACAGTGATCACTGCTCTCGATCACAGAGTGCAGTAGATTAGTGTCCTGTCACTAGGCAGAATGGGGAATGCTTTGTTTACAGAAGCATCTCCCCGTTCTTCCTCTCCGTGACACGATCGCAGGCACCCTGCGGACATCGAGGCATACGCGCTCGCGACACCGCTTCTTAAAGGGGACGTACCTGTACGCCCTTTTGCCTGCCAGTGCCATTCTGCCGACGTACATCGGCGTGCGCTGGTCGGCAAGCGGTTAAGTATGGCAATTTTGACAGAGTTACATTGGCTCAGCTTGGACCAATGTAAGAATGTACTCTCACCAACCACTTTATTAAAGGTGTTGGAAACATTCCTCAGAGATTTTGGTCTATATTGACATGATAGCATCACAGAGTTGCACATCCATGATGCGAATCTCCCATTCCACCACATCTACCACATCCCAAAGGTGCTCTATTGGATTAAGATCTGGTGATGGTGGAGACCATTGGAGTACAGTGACCTCACTGGCATGTTCAAGAAACCAGTGGTGAGATGATTGGAGCTTTGTGACATGGTGCATTATCCTGCTGGAAGGAGCCATCAGAAGATGGGGACACTGTAGTCATAAAGGGATGGACATGGTCAGCAACAATATTCCCCAACACCATTACATCACCACCACCAGCCTGAACCGGTGATACAAGGCAGGATGGATCCATGCTTTCATGTCGTTTACACCAAATTCTGACCCCACCATCTGAATGTTGCAGCTGAAATCGAGACTCATCAGACCAGGCAAAGACTTTTGGAGGATGGTCTGGTGTCAAGAACGACAGGAAAGAAGCCACTTCTCTCCAGGAAAAACATTGGGGACAGACTGATATTCTGCAAAAGGTACAGGGATTGGACTGCTGAGGACTGGAGAAAAGTAATTTTCTCTGATGGATAATAGTGGTGCTGCGCTGTGAACTCAAGAATGAGTGCTAGAAATGAACTAGAATAAAGTGCAAGTACAAAGAATAATGCCCCGTACACACGGTCGGATTTTCCAACGGAAAATGTGTGATAGGACCTTGTTGTCGAAAATTCCGACCGTGTGTAGGCTCCATCACACATTTTCCATCGGATTTTCCGACACACAAAGTTTGAGAGCAGTCTATAAAAATTTCCGACAACAAAATCCGTTGTCAGAATTTCCGATCGTGTGTACACAAATCCGACGCACAAAGTGCCACGCATGCTCAGAATAAATAAAGAGATGAAAGCTATTGGCTACTGCCCCGTTTATAGTCCCGACGTACGTGTTTTACGTCACCGCGTTCAGAACGATCGGATTTTCCGACAACTTTGTGTGACCGTGTGTATGCAAGACAAGTTTGAGCCAACATCCTTCGGAAAAAATCCATGGATTTTGTTGTCGGAATGTCCGATCAATGTCCGACCGTTTGTACGGGGCATTACAGTGTAAAGCTCAAACATGCAATAGACAAGGTCAAAAATAAAGTGTAGATCCAAATGACCTATGTATGAAAAATTACATATGATGCAAACAAAAGTGCTAAAGTGCAGAGTGCAAATAATGTGCAACACTAGATGGAAAGAAAAACAATTATCACATGGTGGTGATGAGAAACATTAAAATGCTAAACAAACAAATATCCAATGAGCCACCCTGGGGCTCAAGCAGTGAATGAACAACAGTCCCAAAATGTAAATAAATGGTTCTACTTCAGTGAAAAAAAAAAAAACAGATCAAAAGCTGATAGATCTGTGATGTTCCCTTCACCGTAAACCGTGAAGTAAAAATGGCCGATTGCCTGTAGTGGCACCTTAATGTGCACTAACCTCTCACCTTACTGCTGTAAGGTTACAGCATGAACTTGATATAATGCCTCAGATCAGGGTCTTCAGAGGGTCCCTCTTTGGATGGATAGAACAACGGATCCTTAGGGTACAGCCTCCTCTCCAGTTAGCTCAATGAGGGAGATACAGGTGGAAGAAAGATCCAGAATAGCATAACACCTCTAAAAAAATTATATTTATTCAATAATATATGCTCAGGTAACAATCCACGAGTGGCACGCTCGTTCACTTGCGTCACTTCCGGTTTTTGCCTATTGCTCCAATCCCGACGCGTATCGTCACATCACGTGACTTCATCAGGTGTCCCTTATTGGATATATGTTTGATTCACGTCCATTTTAATGTTGCTCATCACCACCATGTGCCAATTGTTTTTCTTTCCATCTAGTGTTGCACATTATTTACATTCTGCACTTTAGCACTTTTGTTTGCATCATGTGTCATTTTTTCATACATAGGTCATTTGGATTTACACTTTATTTTTGACCTTGTTCATTACATGTTTGAGATTTACACTGTTATTCTTTGTATTTGCACTTTATTCTAGTTCACTTCTAGCACTCATTCTTGAGTTCACAGCGCAGCACCACTATTATCCATTTAACCCATTTATCTGTCAAGGATCAGCTAACCAGGTGCCTGCTGCAGTGGGTCATCAGTTTACTCACCAGTTGACAGCGCGGGAGTACCACCCATATAGAACTTTCTCTGATGAATCCCCTTTCGGATTGTTTGGGTCCTCCAGAAAAAAAACGTCTGGAGAAGAAAAGGTGAGCGCTACCATCAGTCCTATGTCATGCCAACAGTAAAGCATCCTGAGACCATTCATGTGTGGGGTTGCTTCTCAGCCAAGGGAGTGGGCTCAATCACAATTTTGCCTAAGAACACCGCCCTGAATAAAGAATGCTACAAAAACATCCTTCGAGAGCAACTCCTCCCAACCATCCAAGAACAGTTTGATGACAAACAATGCTTTTTCCAACATGATAGAGCACCTTGCCATAAGGCAAACGTGATAACTAAGTGGCTTGGGGAACAAAATATCAAAATTTTGGGTCCATGACCAGGAAACTTCCCAATCCCAGCTCTTAATCCCATTGAGAACTTGTGGTCAACCCTCAAGAGGCGAGTGAACAAGAAAACCCCCCAGAAATTCTGACAAACTCCAAGCATTGATTACGCAAGAATGGGCTGCCATCAGTCAGGATGTGGCCCAGAAGTTGACTGACAACATGCCAGGACGAATTGTAGAGGTCTTGAAAAAGAAGGGTCAACGATGCAAATATTGACTCTTTGCATAAACTTCATGTAATTGTCAATAAAAGCCTTTGACACGTATAAAATGCTTGTAATTATAATTCAGTATATCATAGTAACATCTGACAAAAAGATCTAAAAACACTGAAGCAGCAGACGTTTGTCAAAACGCTTGGCCACGGCTGAATGTTTTCAACACATTTTAAAAAACCATAACCAGGAGTTCTGCTTTAAAAAGAAAAACTCCAAAAAAGGTGGCTCCATGGTTATCCAACCTACCAAACACATCGCACAACCAGATCTTGCTGATCCTCATAAAACTCATTCCTTGAGGCCTCTTTATACTGTGAATTGACCCTTCTAAAATCTTTACAATTCTTTAAATAGCTAACCACTATATAGTGTTTCCCCTAATATTTATGCAAAGGCCTCGACACACATTGTCACTGCGGATTAACCTGCGCTGAATCTTTGGAAATAGAAGACAGAAATTGCGCTCAGGGAAATTGACTAGCTTCTTTCTTTCTTTTTTTTTTTTTTCCACCTTCTCTGTATAGCCGAAAAGACATCCAATCCAATAATTCCTGTCTTTTTCTGGCTTGCCGCACAGCCAAGGAGAGAGCGAGGGAGAGAGAAAACGTCCATGATAAATTATACGAGAGGGGAACTGAATTGCACAAGCTGCTCGACCAATATATGTGCAAGTTATACATAGATAACACAATACAGAACAAGAAAATCAACCCACTGACATTTTGATTAAGTGTTCTCTATTCCAAGTCGAGGATGATAGGACAAAATTACTGTGTGACACGGGAAGATAAAGTAGACTTTCTTCTGCTGTGATTGAGGTCTACTGACAAACTGGCACTATAATTCAGAGTGTCTTGAGCCAATTGCAGGAAGCACTCGCGGGAGGAGATTGTAATAGAGAGTAAAGTGTGCTCAGCTGATGTTGTTAAGTTTTTACACTGCAGATGGTTTTATCCGTCCTTGCTTTTTTTTTTTTTTTTTTTTTTTACATTTTTGGTTGAGGGAGCCCATATATTAGTCCTTTTATTTATTGAACAAATTGACCACAATGATAATCAAAGTTTTGTCAACCACAAAATGACTTTCTAAAACCTATTAGCGTGACGTGTTTTTTAGATACTTTATTTTTTTCACACAGCAATTGTTTTGGATATTATTAAAAGTTTAATTGTTATTAGTCATTTTTTTATCTACATTTTGCAAATTTCATTTAATATAAAAGGTAGCTGTTACATAGTTACATAGTAGGTGAGGTTGAAAAAAAAGACACAAGTCCATCAAGTCCAACCTATGTGTGTGATTATATGTCAGTATTACATTGTTTATCCCTATATGTTGCGATCGTTCAGGTGCTTATCTAATAGTTTCTTGAAACTATTGATGCCCCCCGCTGAGACCACCCCCTGTGGAAGGGAATTCCACATCCTTGCCGCTCTTACAGTAAAGAACCCTCTAAGTAGTTTAAGGTTAAACCTCTTTTCTTCTAATTTTAATGAGTGGCCACGAGTCTTGTTAAACTTCCTTCCTCGAAAAAGTTTTATCCCTATTTTGGGGTCACCAGTATGGTATTTGTAAATTGAAATCATATCTCCTCTCAAGTGTCTCTTCTCCAGAGAGAATAAGTTCAGAGCTCGCAACCTTTCCTCATAACTAATATCCTCCAGAACCTTTATTAGCTTTGTTGCCCTTCTTTGTACTCGCTCCATTTCCAGTACATCCTTCCTGAGGACTGGCGCCCAGAACTGGACAGCATGCTCCAGGTGCGGCCGGACCAGAGTCTTGTAGTGCGGGAGAATTATCGTTTTATCTCTGGAATTAATCCCCTTTTTTATTACAAGTCAATATTCTGTTTGCTTTGTTAGCAGCAGCTTGGCATTGCATGCCATTGCTGAGCCTATCATCTACTAGGACCCCCAGGTCCTTTTCCATCTTAGATTCCCCCAGAGGTTCTCCCCCAGTGAGTAGATTGCATTCATATTTTTGTCACCCATATGCATTATTTAAAAATTTTCTACATTAAACCTCATTTGCCATGTAGTTGCCCACCCCATTCATTTGTTCAGATCTTCTTGCAAGGTTTCCACATCCTGTGGAGAAATGTTTGCCCTGCTTAGCTTAGTATCATCCGCAAATACCAAGATTGAGCTGTTTTTCCCAACCTATGCTTTAAATAGTGACACAAGTCCTTCCCTGAGGATAACACAGAAGGTGGGAGAGAATCCTTCTAAAAGGAAGGACCTCTCTGAGATGGTTTTCACCAGAACAGGTGTCCATTTTGCAAAATTTCTCCTCCTTTTCTGTTTTGATGACAACTGTAGAATTTTAGTAATTGTGTTCCCCAAATGGGCACTCTATTCTCATTACCATGCTTGAGAATATAAAATGGTAACTGTCTAAAAGTGGTTAGGGCTGGAGAAGGTAACCTTTGCCATGATATAGATACAGTAACTGTTACTAAGGTCTAGATCAGTGGTTTTCAACCTGGGGGTCGAATGACGATTTGCCAGGGGTCACCGAATCCTGGGCTGTTCCTGACGCCCGCACCGCTCTCCCAGCCTTTTCGTGGCTGCCCAGCAGGGCTGTCCCTGGTGCCTGTAGCCGCCCACTCAGCCTCTTCACAGCCGCCCATTTAATTCATGGCATGGGTGTGGGGCAGAAACTAGAGGTCAGCTGACTGGTGAGGAATGTGAAGTGGGAGGGGCTGAAGGTGACCCTATCTCCTGATTTCGGCATAGGTGTCACTGCTATAAGACTTATCCCATTCTCCCCACCAAGGAGTAAGGGAAGGAAAAAAATTGAGAATGCATGGAAGGGAGAGGAAAAGAGGGGAAGGAACAAAGAAAAAGGGAGAGAAAGAATAAGAGAAAGAACAAGAAAGACAGTGAGAGAGGGATGGGGGAAAAAAACAAGAAATTAGGATAGAGAGAGATAAAAGGGAAAGAAAGGAGAAAAAAGAGAAAGAGCCGTACATCCTAAGTGGAAGGGACTCAGGGAGCGCTAAATATCCGTGGGTTAGGGGTGCAAATTACTTGTCTTGCCTTGGGTGCTGACAACCCACGCTACAAAAATAATTTTACTGTTAGGGGTCCCCAAAACTTGGGAAATTTTATCAAGGGGTCACGGCACTAGAAGGGTTGAGAACCACTGGTCTAGATTTACAATTTGAAATCCAGATGCCCGACTCATTCAAGTGAATGCATAAATGAATGTGGCTGGCAACTGGACTTTATTTGCAGGAAAGCTTACTGCAGGTAACTAGCAGAGCCAAAACCAGACTCATAGGTGAACCGATCTTTTGCTACTTTATAAAGATACCCCCGATGATGTCAGTTATGACGAAACTAGTAGGGTGGAGTTTATGCTTTCTCACACCACGCTAGTTTGTTACAAGATCTGCAGATTGTTTTATCCAAAAATGTTATTCATGTCTTATTGGACTTGTGAACTTGCTATTTTTCAATAAACCATCACGGTTTTATGCTATGTTGGTGATCCTTTCCTCTCTTTTTTGCACCATACCTGGAAGCGAGAGATAAAGTGAGTGGAGTGGATACCAACATTATTCTGTCTATAACCAGAGGACAGATCCTTCATTGTTGTATGAATCCAAGCTCCTATAATGTGGAGTCTAGCCATTTGGTAAGGGCACAACCTTTTCTTTTCACGGTGATCGGTGCACTTTGCGTGTTTAGTCGTATAGCATCCTTGAGACAAGACCACTTAGGATATTCCACATATAATTTACTTTGGACTTTCTCATGGACTGATCAGTGCCCTTCATTTCAATTGGTTATCATTTCACATTAGCGCGACAATTTTTTATTTTTCATTTACTTTATAAATATGCTCCAAAAGGTGAACTTGCTGCAATAATATATTATTTTTTCCCTAGGCTTAATCTATGTTGAGCAAAAAGGAAAAATGCCTCAGTCCCCCACCTCTATGAAAAATTAAAATGTAACTGCAGCTTCTTTGCTTACCCTCTTCTCTTCTGAGTTGGGTGAGGCTCAGCTTTGGTTGACTTAATTCCCGTGAGCCCGATATATCAAGGGCCCAGGCCTTTGGCATCAAGTCACAGCAGAGAGTGGTGTCACATCATTACGTTACATGAAGAAGACCTGTGATACCACGCACCTAAACTGAAGACTTATGAAAAAAGATATGTATAGATTTATTTAGAGAGGAAGGGATAGTGTTAGGCACCATTCATATGGGCATGCTCATTCGTACACCTGTTTAGAGTTTGCCTCCATGGGATGGATGCACAGGTGTTCCATGCATCTGCATGCAGGCAGTTTCTTTATGAATGTCTACTGGGATGCACTGGAAACCACTAGTCACAATTTGACAGCTGTGCGTGTGTGTGTTTCCAAATGCACAATGTCTGCGCTTGGGCCTTGCACCCACACGGATGTTAGATTGGGAGCAGCGGCTATGACTGTGCAGCTGCTGCATCCCAATAGACATGCATGGAACACCTCTGCATCCCGTACAGACAAAGACCGAAGCATGGGTGTATGAATAGGTACACACATGTAAATGAGGTCTTACTGTAGTTATTATCCCTTATAATGATACGATAACGGGTCATGGCTACAGTTTGTAGTGTCATGGCTGATCGATTCCCATATGTTCATGTATTCATTTACCTAGCTTGTCCCTTTTCACCAATGGGACAAGCAACATCTTGTTCTGGGTCACGCAGCGTCCAATCAATGCCCTTCCATTTCTCTTTATTGCCTCACAAATGTGGGGGTGCTAATATGATGAAACATTTCTTCCCTTCATGGCTCTGTCTGTTTGTGTCTGTGTGAGATCTCATTACTGTTTAGCTCTCACCTGCAGAACACTAGACTGAGAGACCCAGGGTTTGTGGAATAATTAGCTTCTTCACAAGAAGTGTCAGTCCTCAGACTATAGACAGAGAACATGCATTGACCTGTGCAGCAGTGCCATGTGCCATGCCTCATATTTGAACACAAACAGAAACGGCTGACACAGGAATGTGAAGATTTACTCTACTATAGACAGTCTGCACAGGGCACCAAATGACATCATGAAATGACATGATCAATGCAAATCGTATGCAGGTTAAAAAAAAAAAATAGGTAGATGTAGGTGGAGATTAAGTTATGGATCTTGTATTGGGAGGAAATACTCACACACTGTATATAGCTTACTAAAGTCTTTTATTTAAAGCACTACTTCATCAGCACTGAAATAAGCAATCCAGACAATATACAGTCTCAATGGTTACAGGGCATGTTACTGGAGGGTGGCTTCCATTACATGGGGTAGTGCTCCTTCTTGCAATCTGCCCTGGCTCCACGCCTCCACATCCCTCACTGAAGTGTATGAAGTGAAGATGGAGCTTTCCCTGAGCAACCCTTAATGCCTGGAACCTGATGCTGTGCTAAACTCTGTCCCTCAGAAGTAGGGTCCTATCCCTGACTACACACTCACCAGAAGCGTGCCAAAATAACATGGGGTCCCTTATTGAAGGTTCCTTCACCCAAGAAGGCTGCCAAAGTCTCCTTAGAAATCATTGTCCAATATGACTATTTTCCTCTCTTGAGGCACTGGACAGAATCATAGGATCAATCCCTTTATGAGACTCCCCTTCCCATGAAATAATGGTGCAAAGCCACCTACAGGAAGGCTGGCTAACTGCAGCTGCCTACACTTGTACCATCCTTTCTTTTCTTTTTGCATCACCAATCACAGTCTTTCTGTGTGTGAGAGGCAGTAAGGAGGGTGTTCCACCATTACTAGCAGATACCATCCAGGACCTCTATAATACAGACAGATGGGAGTGTGGCAAAATTGCCCTATGAGACTCCCCCTTCCCATGCAATAATGTGCGAAGTCACCTACAGGTAGGATGGCTAAATGTAGCTACCTTAACTTTTCTGCATCACCAATCACGGGCTTTCTGTGTGTGAGAGGCAGTAAGGAGGGTGTTCCAGCATTACTAGCAGATATGATCCAGGAGCTCTATAATACAGACAATAGAAAATAAAAAATAAATAAGAATCACGCTAAATAATAAAGGTGAAGTTCATAGGTGAATCCACATGGATTATATTCATCTGTGCAAAAATGTCCATAAGCAATGTGATAATGAATCAATCTCCTTAATGGCAGGGTCCATCATCCATTACCAAAAACAGCAGTGAATCCATCACAAGATGTAGAAACTGCTTACCGGCTCCTGTAGAGCCCTTATTATAGTGGGTCGGTGTACGCCTGCGGCTTAAAACCCAGCCTGGGCCTTTCTCCACATCTCAGGGCTTCTCCACACTTCTGATGTCACTCAGTGAGTTGGATAGGGGTTGGGCACCAACAAGAGACCAAAGGCTGCACATAGCATAAAATCCTTGGTGGGTTTATTAAGTAATACAATTATACCACTCACAGCAGTAAAGAAAGATAGAAGTAGCCTCTATAGCAGTAATGGTGATAAAGAATATGTAGAAAATTGTTCCGTCATCCAGAAACTTAGAAATAAGGAGGTCGGGAGCTTGGTCTCCAACCAAGCCTCCTTAGAGAATGGGGGCAATTGGACTATCTTGGTACAATATAAACTAGAATACATTCAAGTATGTAGGCAGATATGTTACATAATTGCGCGCTTTCTCTAAGGAGGCTTGGTTGGGGACCAAGCTCCCGACCTCTTTAACTCACAGCAGTAAGTAAGTAAAGCACCTTAAGTTTGGTGTGACGACTGGCACACAACCAAAAAAACCCATCCACGAGAGAGATGGTGATGTCAGCACGTCGCTCCTCCATACGCGTTTCATCAAAAATTACGTTGTGATATGGCATTTATTATTTAGCGCGATTCTCATTTATTTTCTACTGTGTTTACTGTTTGTGATTGTGTACACAAAATAATTGCTGCTTACTGTTTATATTTTTAGATGGTTTATAGCGCAGTTTTTATATTTTTTATTACAGACAGATGGGAGTGGGGCAAAATTCCCTTATGAGACTCCTCCTTCCCGTGCAATATTGGTATGAAGCCACCCACAGGAAGGATGGCTAACTGCATCTCAATTATATCATCCTTTTTCTCTCTTCTTTTTGCATCACCAATCACAGGCTTTCTTTATGTGAGAAGCAGTCAGGAGGGTGTTCCAGCGTTACCAGCAGATGCGTTCCAGGCCCACCAAATTACAGACAGGTGGGAGTGGAGCAGAATGGTGCATGACGGCAATTTCTGGATGAGAACATGAACTACTCAGCATGTAGGTTGTGCTCCCTGTAGATATCATAAGGTTTTGTTTTCAATTTTGGCTGTAGCGTCCCTTAAAAGGTTAAATAAAGATTTGGATACGAATGCAATGCAAACCAGAAGCACTTTAATGGATAAATTCAGCCTGAAAAAGAGCTGATATGAACAATACTTCTTTTGCTCATAAAAGGATACATTCCAGATGTTGGCAGTGAATTCTGGGTGGTTTATGGCCAAAGACAAGCATGGCAGGAATGCAGATAAAGCTCTCATTAATTAATTTTGAATGTAAATGAAGCTTAGGTGACAGTACCTAGTGGAGTTTGCTGTGAGCTTATTGTTGAATGCTGAGAAAGATAAAAAATGAAGATGCTTGGCATTGTTATATGGGCCATGCAAAGTGCTCGGCAAGTATTTTCTGCACCTATAAATCAGAAAAATAGAACCTGTTATTTGGCTTTCAGCGCATCACAGATCATTGACATTAAACTGCAAGAGGTGACTTTACAAACGGAGGAAGGTGAAACACATTCAATCAAAAACTCACATGCATAATTTAGTATGCACGTTATGCTTCAGTTGTTAGCCGCTACATTTTGTTAAAAAAAGACCTGTCCTCATAGAAATATGGGGTTCTCCTCTCCCGAAAATTCTATTTACCTTGCTGTCATCTTGACCCTCCCACCCAGAATCACTGACACGGAATTTATATGCAGCTAAAGAGTTCTGACTTCACTGGCTGCATGCTTGTTCCAGGTCTGCAGCTCAGAAAGGCAGAGAAAGTCAGGGAACTAGCATTTTCAGAAAGCGGTGAGTGATTGTAGGCTCTGTATTACTCTCACGACATATTTTCTTCAAATCTCTCTAGGTATATATGAGATTATTATATTTAAAGTGATTATAAATGATCACCTTGTAAAACAACCCATTCAGTTTTAAATAGAAATGAAAGGCAAAATATTTTTGTAAAGGTAAAAAAACACATTATAAATACCCTTTTTATCTTTTTTATTTTATAAGTGATCACATTCCCTCTGTTCTCAGCTGCATAAGAGCTGGGGGGAGGAGAAGCAACAGCACACTGAGCTTCCCAGTGAATGGCTGGTGTGTCAGAACAAGTCTAATGGTTGGAGGAGAGCACACTGAGTTCCCATCATAGCTAGATAACTGACCACACTGTGCTCTCCTGCTTAGTGTGGTCGGTTTTTCTTTTCTTTTCCAATCATTTTTATTGAAGATTGTACATATCAAATTCCAAGGCAAAATATTGCTTACATGAGATAGGTATTTCTGTATACAGAGTGATGTCTTAAGGTGCTGGAGGTATGAGCAAAATGATATATTCCAACACATGTACTCCTTGTAATTATTATCGCTGTATACTATAACATAATGAACTACAAGAGAAACCCGTAACAAACAAAAATAAAAAAAGAGGAAAGGGTTAGTACATTCTTGGATCCCTGTCATTCTTTTAGGCTTCATGAGGATGAAGAGGAGGGATCCATACCATGTAACCATGTGGCCAATGTCCTCTTACTGGTAACTGAAACAGGATGCAGGGGAAGAAAAGAAAAACCTGCAAGAGGAAGGATGAAAGGGGAGAGAAGAAGGGAGGGGAAGGTAAAAGTGGGGAATGTGCACCCCTGTCACTCCAGGCATAACTGTGCGGATGTCTCATAAGCCTTCGGACCAGGGCCGTCTTTAAGGCAGGGCAAAAGGGGCAGCTGCCCTGGGCCCCATCAATGTTCTGGGGCCCAAAGCAGCTGCCTCATTTTTGCCAACTATCCCAGTTTAAATTCCCTTGTCCCTTGAAGTTTTAGTCCTGTGCTGTGTCCCAATATCTCAGTGTGAAGTGCTGCTACTAATACTGCCCAGCTCTGCCCTATTGTTGTGTACAGATGACTCAGCGGCAGACTCTGTGTTTGCATGTAAATAACCAACATTCATATGTAAATAGCTCTGGAACGGCGGCATCGATATGTAAATAAAGGCGGCATTCATATGTATACCATGGCAGGGGTTTTAGGGTGCAAGGGTGTACTGACAGGGTGGATAAAGATGTAGGTAGTGTGTAGGGCAGCCTATTCATTTCAGTGGGCTGCTCTATGTGCTAGAAATGCGGGAGAAAGTCCCTAACGCTTTTTCAAAATCTCACGGTTCCACAGCTTGTCAGCAGATGCGTGAGGACGTCATTAACATTTAATGGCACTGCTGTGTATCTGCAATACGTTTTTGGTGTAAGGAAAGTGTCAGGAAAGTGATTTTGCATGTGTTCCCGACACATTGGTGGTTAGTGTAAATCTTCTCATTACATTGGGGCTCGGTGTACAATCCTTTCATTCACACTACTGGCCAGTGTGAAGGTCCCCCTTACATTAGTGGTCAGTGTAAACCCCCATTACATTGGTGGTCATTGTAAACCCCTATTACATTAGTGGTCAGTGTAAACCCCTATTAGATTATTGGCCAGTTTAAACCCCTATTATATTGGTGGTTACTGTGAATCCTTCTATTACAATAGTGGTCAGTGTAAACCCCTATTACATTGGTGGTCAGTGTTGAAACGCCTCTTTATATTGGTAGTCGGTAAAAAAATCAGCATTGCCATTGATCACACCCTCCTCTCCCCCCAGCACTACCACGGATCCCAGGAGTTCTAGGATCCCTAGGAGTTTTCTTTCTATTGATGTGTCCCCTCACCACCCCAGTTCATGGTGTGCAGGCAGTGAGAAGATGATGTGCTTAACCTCTAGAAACCAGTCAGTGAGCAGTATTGATGTATAGTAATCTCTAGCAACCAATAAACAAGCAGAAATCATGTGCTGTAACCTCTAGCAACTAACCTGTAATGTGTGCTGTAACCTCTAGCAACCAGTCAGTGAGTGGTAATGATACACTGGAACATCTGGCAACCAATAACAATCTCTGTCTGATCTGATTCAGTACACTGATTTTGAGTCTATCTGCTATTTATTGTATGTTCCAGAGCATGTGGAGAGCAAAATTGCATGGAGGGGGGCCCAAGAAAATGTTTGCACAGGGTCCAATCAATATTAAAGAAGTAAGAAGAGCCGACAAGACTGTAATCCTTGAAGTGTTTATTTATTGGTACATCAGAGTGACAATAAAACAATCATGCTGACGTGTTTCGGCAAGGCTATTGCTGAAACACGTCGGTATGATTGTTTTATTGTCACTCTGATGTACTAATAAACGACACTTCAAAGATTACAGTCTTGCCGACTCTTCTTACTATTGTTGCATTGGAGTGTGTTGGGATACATCGAGCCTCGGCATCTGTGAGTGGACCTGGTGTATGGATTGGGTTGTCCCTGCAGAGTAGACATGTGCGATTAGTTTCGTACGAATCAAAAATTCGTACGAATTTCCGTAAATTCGTACATTCGGGAGGATCTGAAATACGAATTGCTATGCTTCCGAATTTTGTACGAAATACGAAATTTTGTTTACGAATTTCGGGTCCAAATTTCTAACGAACATTCGTAATTGTTACTGTTTGTGGCAATACATCACGCATGTGGTGTGACCACAGTTCACATAGCGTGCACACCCTGGGAGTGCATTTGCTTTTGCGCATGGGTGCGGGGCAACGGGTGTTACAGCAATTAAAAAAAAAGTAAATATATTTTATTATAATTTCATTTGTTTATTTTTAACGTTTTTCTTTTATTTATTGTAGTTGATTGCTATCACAAGGGGTTAACCCTTGTGGACGCCACGGCCAGCTTCCCGGCCCCGCTACTTAACAACCAGCTTTTACTGCGCCCTGTTTGGGTAAAGCTTTGCCCAATCAGGGCGCGGAATGCACTGTGCAGAGCGCAGTCCATTGCACGGTATTCAGCGGGACAAACACCTGCCGAACATCCTGCAAATTCGGGTGTTCCTCAAACGGGGCAATCAGCCAATGTTCGGTCCAAACTCTTGCTCGGGCCAAACCGTTCGCCCAACATTACTGGGAACCAAGGGGGGCGGGGGGTGCAGTAGCAGCCATCAACTTGTGATAAGTAATTCACACACTACATACTGAATTAATTCTGGAGGAGCTAAAGTTCCACTGGTCTTCGCTGTGAGCAGGCAGGCTTTTTTTTGCAGAAGAGACATGCAGAAGCTTTTCTGCAATAAAACACACCCACCTTCCGCATCAGCCAATAAAGATGGCTGAAAACCATTGATTGAGCTCCGATGGGGGGAGCTTAATAAAAAAAAACAAAAAAAAAAACCCTGTTGTTTTTTATTTAAAATGCAAAAAATAAAAACACAGAGGTGATCAAATACCACCAAAAGAAAGCTCTATTTGTAAAGAAAAAAAGGACAACCTTTTTATTTGGGTACAACATTGCACGATCGCGCAATTGTCATTTAAAAGGAACTGCAGTCTGCTCACATAGTTTGTGATAAAAACATCTTTGCCATTCTGTAGCTTCCCTCCAACCTCTTTGCATATTATTTTATATACTGTGATTCTGTACTTGCCAAATATGCTGCAGAAATCTCCCTCCACTGAGTCTGGCTGCAGCCATTTTAACTGTGGGCGGCTGAAGCTGCTGCCTGTTCACTTCCTGGATTTACACAGACACACAGAGGCACACCTCCAGCTCTGCAGCTCTCATTGGCCCTCTTATGACTCATCCCCCCTCCCTTGCTGGCATACTCTCAGGAGAGTGAGAGAGAGAGAGCTGTGCATGATGTCATAAGCCTAGGCTAATGACCAGACAAGAAACAGGACGTGGGTTGGATAAGGTATTTACTGGCAGAAAAAAATGTTTTACTATCCAAAGTTAAAACAACAACAACAAGGGCAGAAGATTTAATAGATGGAAAGTTGAAAAAATAACTGAAGTTCCACTTTAAATTAACACCGCATTAAGTGCGGTATTGCAAAAAATGGCCTTGTCATGAAGGGGGGTAAATCTTCTGGAGTCGAAGTGGTTAACATTGGGGGAGAGAGGAGTTTCTTGCAAAGGGGGCACAAGTGCCATTTCACCACATCCTGTCCCCCAAAAAAGGAGGCTTGAAGGGGTTGCAAACCTCAGAAATGAAACACGACCAAAGCATATCCTTCTATAGTGTATACTTGCCTCAATCTAGTGTGATTGCTGTCTTCTTCCTCTGCTATCAGCACTAGTGACTTTCTAACAGGTTATGCCCACACCAAGGGATCCAGGGGGACAGGGAGGGATAGCTCCAGCACACAGCAGGCGATTGAAAGCCTCAGCTGCATAGCTCCCAACTGTCCCTGATTTTGAGGGACTGTCCCTGATTTGGAGCAATGTCCCTCTGTCCCTCGTTCCTCCTCATTTGTCCCTCAATTTGGTCTGATCTATATAGTTGTATATAAAATGCACTTTTTATCTATGAAAAAGTGTTTTCCAGCGCTAAACCTTCCATCTTATTTCTAAATTGCTGCATTTGTAAATTCCAAAAGCCAATATTAAGGAATAGTAGTGGTAGAAAAGTACTTTTGGGTTGAACCAATCTTTAATTTTTTGTACAATTCTCCTTTAAGGGGGCGTGGCAAGAGGTGTGACCTATGCATGCATACCTTTGCTGATTTGCTCGGTTCCCATCTCTGAAAGTTGGGAGGATGTGCATGTTTCTATCTGAGACTGTGTAGAGGGGGGTGTGTCCACTCCCTCCACTCAGGTCTCAGATTACACTCAGCTCTGATCAGAGCAGATCCTTGCCCTCTGCCTCTGGAATCTCAGAAATCCTGTATACATTTTGAACTTTGAAATTAGGTAGAGATGAGATGGCTGCGGAGAAACAAGTAGAATGTATATAGGAAGATTTCTTTCTTACAGCCACTTTAAATGGTTTATTTTCCATGCATGTATTTTTTTTGTAGTAAAAATACACATCTGGGAAAAAAACATTTTTATGAAGATTCTTTTCTGCTCCGTTGTTTTCCCTTTATACTGAGACACCTTCGTTATTATATTGTAACACCGAGGAAGGTGAGAGAACGATGGGCCTTCAGAGTCATTAAAATAATAGATATGCTCATGACATCACCCCTGTAATGAAATGCATAGATGACTTATATATGGGATTTTTACTACAGTTTCATTCCCCATATGTTCAGGATATACAGTATACATCAACAAGCTCATTAATAGCACTGTGTATCTTATGGATACAGGCGATGTGCAATGTATATTTCATCCTGAGTGTCAACATTCTACTGGTTTTAATTGCAGTACAAAGGAAAGCTATATTCGGAGGGGAAATGGCAATAGTGTTTTCAAACAAGCAACTTGTTCAGAAGCAATACTATCATTAAAAGCCCCTATAATCATACAATTATTTATGATTATCATTTTCTATGTTTATTTTTATATACATTTTCTGATTTACTGTAGAACAATTTTTTTATTATTATTTAATATATTTATTTTTATATGTTTTTTTTTTTCTCATTTACCTGTAGAATTTCTTATTTCTTATTATTTATTGTGTATTTTATGTATGCTTTCATCATTTACCTTTATTATTATCATTATTATTAATATTATTATTATTATTATACAGGTAAATTTGAAAAAGCATACAAAAATAAACACAATAAACAATAATAAATAAAAAATTCTATAGGTAAATGAGGGAAAAAACATACAAAATAAACATATTAAAGATAATTAATAAATAGTTCTACGGTTAAATCAGAAAAAAAATATATACAAAAATAAACATAAAAATAATAATCATAAATACATGACTCTGTAGATTTATGTATTATCATTTTTTTTATGTTTATTTTTGTATGCTTTTTCTAATTTACCTGTAGAATTATGTATTAACTGTTGTTTATAATATTTATTTTTGTATATTTCTCCTTATTTACCTTCAGATAGAAACAAGGGAAAAAACTGCGCTAGACTTATAAATGAGGAAACAAAGGCAGCAACTCAAATGTGGGATACACACAAATTAGACAGATAAATTAGAGGAGAGCTACGCCCATAACATTAGGTAAATGAATGATGAGAGTAGTCCATAAATTCAATTCTTGAATACCACCACAGTGACTCCACACATTATGAAAGAGTGCCCGACCACCTTAAAAAATGCCTGCTTACTAGATAGTAAGCGATTGGCTGTAACCCAGCCACGGCCTTTCACTTGCAAAGGATAGCTGTTGGACACTCCCTGGAAATGAACCTGGTATTGGACCTGGTAATGACAACCCCCTAAGCGTCTCTCTGGATCGTGGCCGTACTTGAGATGCACCCCGGGTAGGCTCAGGAAAGAGAAAGACTGACCATAGTGTGATACAGTATAACCATTTAATAAGAAAAAAGGGGTAGTAATGCACTTACATATACAGGGATAAAATTTGCATAAAAACAAATGCCGGCTGGCAAACACAGGAGCCCGTCCTCCTTACAAACAGCGTGGTGATGTCAGTGCGTGCCCTCCCAGACGCGTTTCGTCATGGGGACGTTTTCAATGGGGATGAAGTTTTTTCTTATTAAATGGTTATACTGTATCACACTATGGTCAGTCTCTCTCTTTCCTGAGCCTACCCGGGGTGCATCTCAAGTATAGCTACGATCCAGGGAGACGCTTAGGGGGTTGTTATTACCAGGTCCAATACCAGGTTAATTTCCTGTGAGTGTCCAGCGGCCATCCTTTGCAAGTGAAAGGCCGTGGCTGGGTTACAGCCAATCGCTTTCTTCTGCTTACTATCTGGTAAGCAGGCATTTTTTTTTTACGGTGTTCGGGCACTCTTTCATAATGTGTGGAGTCACTGTGGTGTTATTCAAGAATTTAATTTATGGACTACTCTCATCATTCATTTACCTAATGTTATGGGCGCAGCTCTCCTCTAATTTATTTACCTTCAGATAAACTAAATTCAGAACTAAAAAAACAAAAAAAAAAAAACCCAAAACACATACATTACATCCAGAGGAATTGGAAAAGGGAATTTTATTAAAGTTTATAACCCGGGTCCAGCTGAATCTTTTTAATTGGTGGTAATACAGTCTTATGTTAGAGTTGCTACGTCCCCTGTTCATTTCACATTTTGTTCACAATTTATGTATAGCAGAGTATTCTGGAGTAGGAAAGGGTGGCAAAATTCAACAAAACTGATGCTGCCTTTCACAAAATTTCCTGTGTAATTCATCTCCAGTCGATTCCAAGGCATTTCACCAAAGGATAAATCAGAGTAAATGCCAAAAATAAATAATACAAATAAATATATATATAAATAAATATAGTAAATAAAAATAAATAAAGTAAAATAAATAAAAAATAAGTAAATGCCCAAACAGTGTTTTTTTTTTTTTTTTTTTTTCCTTCAGCAAAATGCTTTGGCGCCAGTTGGGTGAAGATTGTTCTGCTAATCTCTGTTCTGGAGCTGCCATATCTGAGTAGTCTCAAGCCTCGTACACACGATCGGATCTACCGCCAACAGCCTGTCATCACACATTTCCCGTCGGAAAGTCCGATCGTGTGTACGAGGCTTTAGGCTACATGTAGATTTCCCCCTCCCCCCCTACTCCATGACCTCTCTTATAAGACATGAAACAGATCCCAGCTGGGCTGCGGAGGATGGATATTGCCCGGTTCACACATCCTATTACCAGTAATACAGAGAATAGAGATGGATGGCATTTTCAATCAGCGGCATGCAGTGGGTAGGGTCAGCTTCTGCACTCCCAATTAATACCTGTGTACGGAACCCTGTCATCGCCACTGTAGTAGTAATAAAGTTCCTACATCCAGATTCTTTCCCAATCAGAAAAAAAGCTTCTTTTGCTAGAAGGTCATTCTACAAAGAAGGTGAAAGAAGCACATCCACACCAAGACAAAGCAAAGGCAGAAACTGGTGGTCTCAGATAAACTTAGGGGCGGTGCATCAGACCAGCGTTTTTTATATGTTTGCTGTATTGAGCCCCTGGAAGAAAAGAAGTACTGTTGTAGAATGTCTACGTTGAGGGTAATACATTTGTTTTTATTTACAATTAAAAAAACAAAAACAAACAAACAACACTATTGTTTATGAAAGGCTTCCTTTAATTGGGTCAGGACTACATCATTTGGAGTAGTGGATAGGATGAGGACCTAGTAGTATAGAGCAAGGATCTCCAAACTTTCTAAACAAAGGACTAGTTTAATGTCCTTCAAACTGTAAGGGGGCCAGACTGCGGCCAGCAGTAGTGGAAATCTTCCTGGCATCGGTGGGAATAAATATCGCCACATTTGGTATTAGGGGGAGGAATAGTGCCTCATCCTTGGCATCATTGGGAGGATTAGTGCCCCATTGTTGGTGTCAGTGGGAGAAATGGTGCCCCATTGTTGGTGTCAGTTGGCAGAATAGTATCTCGTATCAGTGGAAAGAATAGTGACCCACCATTGGAACCATTGGGAGGAATAGTACCCCATTGTTGGTGTCAGTGGGAGGAATAGTGCCCCATCGTTGGTGTCAATGGGAGGAATTGTGCCCCATTGTTAGTGTCACTGGGAGAAATGGTGCCCCATTGTTGGTGTTAGTTGGCAGAATAGTATCTCGGATCAGTGGGAAAAATAGTGACCCATCGTTGAAATCATTGGGAGGAATAGTGCCCCATTGTTGGGGTCAGTGGGGGGAATAGTGCCCCATCGTTGGTGTCAGTGGGAGGAATGGTGCCGATTGTTGGTGTCAGTTGGCAGAATAGTATCTCGGATCAGTGGGAGAAATAGTGACCCATCGTTGGAATCATTGGGAGGAATAGAGCCCGATTGTTGGTGTCAGTTGGCAGAATAGTGTCTTGTATTGGTGGGAGGAATAGTGACTCAAGGGGCGGATAAAGGCAAGCAAAGGGCTGCATGCAGCCCCTGGGCCGCAGTTTGGAGATCCTTCTCAACCACGGTGCTACCAGCAGTAGGAGTGGCATGTGCAAGTACATACAAGTGTAATGCTTCAGGGTACAGGAGAGTGTCTGACCTTTTTCCTGGATGTAGTAAATTGGCTTAAAGGGGTTGTAAACATTCTTCTAGTGACCGGCCCCCCAACCCCCCCCCCCCCACCGTTTTACTCACCTGAGCCCTGGAATTTCCCATGGCGGAGACACGCTCTTCCTCTGCCCGGGGTTCTCGGCTCTTGATTGGATAGATTGATAGCAGTGCAGCCATTGGCTCCCACTGCTGTCAATCAAATTCAATGACGCGTGTGCTGGGGGGCGGGGCCGAGTCCAACATTCCATAGACGCCGAATGCTGGACTCAGGAGCACGCCCGCAAGGTAACCCCCTCCCGGGAGAGCGCTTGTCCTAGGAGGTTATACAATGTGGGGAGGAGCCACGAGAGCCGCCGAGGGACCCCAGAAGAGCATGTTCAGGGCCACTCTGTGCAAAATGAACTGCACAGTGGAGGTAAGTATGACATGTTTGTTATTTTTAAAAAAATTAAAAACGTAGCTTTACAATCACTTTGAGCATCCAATTGCCAGGCTCAACCTCATCACCAGCAAGTGAGCAGTTGAGGAAAGTGTAAAAATGGTGAGAGACCCATAGGGTTATTTTACTGGCATTGCTATCCTAAAGTATTGATATTGATGTAAATGATCTGGTTCCTGGGCAGGTAGCCTTCACACCCCCCAGAGGATCTCCAGGTTCTCCTTGGCTTGTAGTGTAATGTAACAAAATGGTGTCACACCACTGCTAAGAGGTCCAGATTCAACTTTAACTTAGTATAATTCCAACCACCCCACTACAAAACTTGATGGGGGTGGGGGGTGGGAAAGGGGACATTAAATGTGCCATAACACAGATGGAGTCAATGGGGATTGTCTCCAACGGCTTAGCCAGATAAAGGGTGATGCCAGACGGAATTGCTATCCTCAGATTAGCTAGAAAGACAGCGAGGAAAAATAGCAGGGGAGGTGGGGGTCATAGCTCAAATGTGCAGGGCTATATATGAAAAAAAAAACTAAATTAATATGTGAAATGAATCATTAACATCACCATCAATTGTCAAATAGTGAAAAAACAGGATAACAAATAATAAAAATGAATATAAATAAATAAAAATAGAAAGCGTCCATTAAAGTGTCCATATGCACCAAGAACAAAAAAATCTTCCACTCCATAGTGAAAATAATGTCAAAGCACATGCCTGACCTCAACTCACAAGAGGCTCTAACCAGAATGATGTGACCATCAGATTATAAATGGTCAAATGTGTTAATGATCCCGGTTCTTGTTACATCTGCCAGCAATCACCATGTAAAAGTGCCTGTCACCTCCGAAGGGGGGGGTTGGGATGTGTGCAGGGATGTCAACCAGTGTTCCATAGGTGTGCGCAGCCTAATGCATTAGGGTGTGCACCCTTAAGCTCAAGCATACATGCATGTGTATGTATCTACATATATATGACCCCGGCACATTGATCTCCCTGTTGGCACAGTGAAAGAGAAAAGGATAAACACTTCTCTTATGGCAGAGCCGGTAAGAGGGAGATCTTTCCCATGTTCCTGTTGCTACACAGAACGATAACAATAATGCGCATGGGGGGATTAGGGTGTGCCTGGGCACTCCCGGCACACCCTGTGCGAACGCCTGTGCAGTGCTCTATGACCCTGGCGGCCTGGCTCTCCTTCCTCCCTACCCCTTCATCTCCCTGTTCCTCTGCATAGGTATGGTGACCGCAGAGAGGAAAGGGAGTAGTGGTGATCGGCGAAGGGGATCGGGCGCCCTTTGGTGGTAGTGGTGCCTGTTTTTCTAGCTCACTCTGATGCTGCCCACCACCTATCATGCGGCCTGGCCTCCAACAGGCCATGGACCAGACCCCTGCTATAGTAGATATGATGATTTCATTGTTGATGATTTTAACCAAATTTTAATATCATAACAAAGCTGTATTTGTTATGTATATATCTGTGTTGTGGCACATTTAGCCTCGGTTCACACTGGGACGACTTGTCAGGCGACCTAGTCGCCTGACAAGTAGCGTCCCGTTCTCTGCAATGGAACCGTTCTAATCGGAGCGACGCATGTCGCTCCGACTTAGAAAAAGGTTCCTGTACGACTTTGGGGGTGACTTGCATTGACTTCTATACAGAAGTCATTTTGCAAGTCGCCGCTGAGTCGTGTCCTGGGTCGCCTGAGGCAGTCGCGCTGTAAGTCGTGCTGCCTCAGTGTGAACCGACCCTTAAAGTCCCTTTTCCCCATCCCCTGCCAAGTTTTGCGGTGGGGTGGTTGGAATTATACTAAGTTAGATTGTTCAATTTGGGGATGGTGCAACCAGTGCCATCAATTATACATGTGTGATTAGTTTCGTACGAATCGAAAATTCGTACGAATTTCCTGGAAATTCGTACATTCATGAGGATCCGAAATACGAATTTTTATACATACGAATTTTGTTCGAAATACGAAATTTCGTTTACGAACTTCGGATAATTTTATCATAACGAACTTTCGTTATTGTTATGAAAAGTTAACGAAACTAAAAGTTAAAAACCCAGGAAGTCAGCACAGCACAGGGATGGTGGGAGCCCCTCATAATGATAAAATCATCATAACGAACTTTCGTTAATGTTACGAAAAGTTTACGAACGAAATTTCGTATTTCGTACGTATCCGAATTGAATTTCGGGCACAGATTACTAATTCATTTTAATACGAAGCGGAACGGAACGAAACAAAACAAATTTATTGACGGAGCACATGTCTACTGTACTATCAATAGAATAGATCGTCCTAGGACAGTGTTTCTCAACCTTTTTTCAGTTAAAGGCACCCTTTAAAATTATAGACAATCTCAAGGCACCCAATATGGACAGTCTCAAGGCATTCTAAAATGTGGCACTTCAATTTCTATTTTTGTTACACCAGTTAGTAAACAATGTCATTCACCCCATGTAAGCAGAGCTTAGGACTGTAGAGCAGCAGAGCAATGGAAGAAGGTTGGGAAGGAGAGGGTAAGTGCATCAGGGTATGGGCATTAAAGAGGACCTATCACTTCATCTCCAACAGGCAAAGCAGAAAAGTCTCTTTAACCAATTCAATACCAGGCACTTATACACATTCCTGCCCAGGCCAATTTTCAGCTTTCAGCGCTGTTGCAATTTGAATGACAATTGCGCGGTCATGCTACACTGTACCCAAACAAATTTTTTATCATTTTGATTCCACAAATAGAGCTTTCTTTTGGTGGTATTTGATCACCTCTGCGATTTTTATTTTTTGCGCAACAAATAAAAAAAGACTGAAAATTTAGAAGAAAAACAAGTTTTTCTTTATTTCTGTTAACATTTTTTGTAAATAAGTACGTTTTGTTCTTCAATGACGGCCACTGATATGGCAGCACTGACGGGCACTGATAAGGCGGCACTGATGGGCACCGATGAGGTGGCACCAATGATGTGGCACTGATGAGGTGGCACTGATAGGCGGCACTAATGCACACTGATAGGTGGCACTGATGGGCACTGATAGGTGGCACTGGTATGCGGCACTGATGGGCACTCATAGGTGGCACTGATGGGCACTCATAGGCGGCACTGATGGGCACTCATAGGTGACACTGATGGGCACTCGTAGGCGGCACTGATGGGTACTTATGGGTGGCACTGATGGGTACTTATGGGTGGCACTGATAGGTGGCACGGATAGTCGCTGATGGGCACTGATAGGTGGGCACTAATGGGCATGGATGGGCACTGATAGATGGCACTGATGGGTGGCACTGATGACACTGATTGGTGGCACTGTAGACACTGATGGGTGGCATTGCTGGGCATCACTGATCTTACATCTTATATAATGGTGCCAGTCAGTGCCCATTTGTGGGCACTGATTGGCACAGATTGGGCATAATTTGCACAGGTGGATGGCCATGGGTTACATACCTGGCCATCCACATGTTGCCCCCTTCCCTGGTGGTCCTGGCGGCTTCCCTGGTGGTCTAGTGTGGGCATCCGAGAGCCGCCGATCGGCTTTCCTCTACTCGCGTCTGTCAGACGGAAGTGAAGAAAGGCCGACCAACGTTTTTTTCTGTTGACATCGTGATCAGCCGTGATTAGACACGGCTGATCACGTGGTAAAGAGCCTCAGTCTGACCGCATCACCGATCGCAGCGTTGTGCGCCCCCACGGGCGCGCGGTGGCTGTTATCCTGATGGGTGTCATATGACGACCAGTCAGGATAACTGAACCATCACCCGGCCGTCATTTTGCTGTAGGCCGGGCGGGAAGTGGTTAAATGTAAAGTACAGAGCAATAAACTCCACTATTCCAGATAATTCTCCCTTTAGCTCAATCTTGAATTGAGTCATCCTGCGTCTTTTAATCCTGATGTAGTAGAGACCTGGCGAGGTATACGGATTCCTTCAGTCCCATCTAATCGCCCTGCCTTGTATAAATCGCACGCGGTATAAGAAAGAAAGTGCAATTACAATAGCATTTTGAAATGCTACATTTGATTAATATCTCTATATCCCGCCATATACAATCCACTCATTATGTGTCGCGGCACACTCGAGCGTGCACATGAAAGCGACATTATTTTATCTCTAAATTTAATATTTTGACTTTTTACAGAAACATTATCCAAAAAGAATTAAGTGAATAATTTGTCTCGAACATCATATTCCCTGGAAGGAAGATTTTTTTTCCCCGCACCGTTTAAACAGGGCGCTGCTAAAGGAGCGCATTAAGCGCCGTCTACACCATTGAACATGGATTGGATCCAGCTTTTCTTTCTCTCTCTTTTTTTTTTTTAAGTAACAACGGCAAAGCTCAATAAAAAATAGCTCTGACACAAACGGCAACGGTCTGTGAAAGTGGGAAAGAAGGATCCTTTTGTTTCATCTGCTGCGTGTTCCGCGGATGGTTCTTTTTACTAGTGTGTTTTTGTTTTTTTTTATCATTAAAAGACGCTTATCCACAGGCATTTGCAAATGAGCCTCGACGCTGTCAGTTTTTTTTGACACACGCACTTCAGTCATTTTTACGCGACAGTACAAAGGGCTCGCACGGTGGGACTCTATGAGCACAGCTGTCAGAAACGCCATCTATACGTATTGCCGTCCAAGGCTGGCGTCTCCGCGAGCCGCAGAATGCAGATGAGAGGGCTCTGGGGAATTGTAAGGCATATTACCATTGCTTACTAAAGACAGATGAAAACAAGTATAGAAACACAAAAGCTTGTTATCACCGGGCGCCATGCAAGCTTAGTGTAGGTGTTAGAAGAAAAAAAAAGAAAAAAGAAAAAAAAAACAAACAAAAGCAGGACCTATATGTATATACATGAAATCTTAAAACAGTACTAAACACAAAAACAAACTTTTACACTATATTACCAAAAGTATTGGGATGCCTGCCTTTACATGAACTTTATTGGCATCCCAGTCTTAGCCCGTAGGGTTCAATATTGAGTTGGCCCACCCTTTGCAGCTATAACAGCTTCATCTCTTCTGGGAAGGCTGTCCACAAGGTTTAGGAGTGTGTCTATGGTAATTAAAAGGATAAAAAGCTGTCTGGCTTGCATAGACCAGCAGACCTTCTGGGATCGTAGCAACACAGTGACGTCAGCACGTCCCTCCTCCCGACGCATTTCGTCACAAGATGAAGTCGTCCTGGGTTTTGCCACGATTTGGAATCCTGACTGTGCACTGGTGCGCAGTCATGTTGGAACAGGAAGGGGGCATTCCCAAACTGTTCCCACAAAGTTGGGAGCATGAAATTGTCCAAAATGTCTTAGTATGCTGATGTCTTAAGAGTTCCCTTCACTGGAACTAAGGGGCCAAGCCTCACCCCTAAAAAAACAACCCCACACCATAATCCCCCCTCCACCAAATAATTTTGATCAGTGCACAAAGCAAGGTCCATAAAGGCTTGGATGAGCAAGTTTGGGGTGAAGGAACTTTACTGGCCTGCACAGAATCCTGACCTCAACCCGATAGAACACCTTTGGGATGAATTAGAGCAGAGACTGTGAGCCAGGCCTTCTCGTCCAACATCAATGCCTGACCTCACAAATGTGCTTCTGGAAGAATGGTCAAACATTCCCATAGACACACTCCTAAACCTTGTGGACGGCCTTCCCAGAAGAGTTGATGCTGTTATAGCTGTAAAGGGTGGGCCAACTCAATACTGAATCCTATGGACTAAGACTGGGATGCCATTAAAGTTCATGTGCGTGTAAAGGCAGGCGTCCCAATACTTTTGGAAAGATAGTGTATTATATTGTAGCTTACCAGTTCTTAGATGTGAAGGTTGCATTAGTTTCCTCTGTACGCTCCATTCACACCTAGGCAAATTGAATTGTGGGCACAGTTGCCCCTATTCTGCCCGCAATTCCAAATCACCGAGCCTAAAGGCCCGTACACATGGTCGGACTTTCAGACGGGAAATGTTGGATGTGAGGTTGTTGGCAGACAATCCGACCGTATGTACGCTTCATCGGACAATTGTTGTCAGTCTTTCCGCCAACAAATGTCTGTTGTCGGATTTTCCGATCGTGTGTACACAAGTCCATCGGACAAAAGTCCAAAGTACAAACACGCATGCTCAGAAGCAGAAGCGGTCGGTCTTGTAAACTAGCGTTCGTAATGGAGAATTAACATTCGTGACGCGGCAAATTATGGAATCTCAAAATGCAGCGCACAATTCTCTTCTTCTTTAATGGGATAATAATGAAGCTGCTTTGCTGGTGATACTGATGGAGTTATTGCAAAGAAATTTTCAAAGGCTTTTTTTTCTAGTGATATCAAGAATAATATTATTATGCTTTTTTGTTTTTTTTTATTTGGGCAAGTTACCACATCACCATTATCCCCTGGTTTTTAAGATCAAAGATATAACTATGTTGGTGTCCCTTGTCAATTTTACATTGTATTTTATAAAATGTAACTGCCAACTCCCAAACTGTCATTTGAAGTAAAACACAGAGCCAAGTATTATTCTACACAATTTTTTTATTGTGCATTAAAAAAAGAAAACAAATAAAATTAGACATGCTATCTGCCAATAGAACTTAACCAAAAAGTGCATTCTATGCATCCAAAAATATAGAAAATATACCAAATCAAATCATTATTATTCAACCAAAACATAATGTCAAAGAAATAACTCCAAGGCCAATAATAAATAACACGTTATCCCCTCCGATTCCGCAACATGTCTGGTTGACGAACGGCCGTTCAGAAACGAACTGAAAAGCGCAAAATGAAAAGCGCTAAATGAAAAAACGTGAAATGAAAAGCGCGAATGAACACTCACCAAACTTCTACTAACACGAAAATAGCAGAAGGAGCCCAAAGGGTGGCACTAAAGAGCTGAAAAACCATGTAGTACGTCACTACGTTCGTAATTGTTGGCCAACATTTGTGTGACCGTGTGTATGCAAGTCAAGTTTGGGCCAACGCCCTTCGGACAAAATTCCACGGATTTGTTGGCCAACAATCCGATCGTGTGTACGAGGCATAAGGCTTACTTCTATTTTCACCTAGTGATCCAGCCAGCAAGTCGGTTGTTTAACACAGCACAAGCTCTCAAGCAGAATGTATCAGTTTACATGGATGAGGCAAACCACTTAACACTGGCAGAGTTGATTAAAATGATCAACCTTTATTTATTCATTCCTGATCCCTAGGAACAGCAGATCTCTCTCTCCTCCCCTGACAGAATGGGGATCTGTCTGTTTACATTGACAGATCCCCGTTCTGGCTCTCTGAAGGCGCGACAGCGGGTGGCCACCGGCCCCTGGCGCGCCTGCTACAGCGATTCGCGCAGCTGTGCCAACCTGCCGCAATAAAATGACGGCAGCCGGTCGGCAAGCGGTTAAATTACCAACACAAAATAAAACATTGGAAATAAAGCATAAACAGTATCTTCATTGATCATGAATAGGTGCAAACTCAATACACTAGGGCTAGAAAAAAAAAAAAAACCCCTGGGAACATCTCTGCGTATTTGAAAATAATCGCTGTAACCGTGCATATAGGAAATAAAAAGGGGGCCATTGATTTTCACAACGTTTTTATAAATGGCTTTGAAGACCGACGCGTTTTAATTTATGATACATAGGTGTAAGCGCCTTTTTACTTTGTATTATACTGTGTAGTCTGGTAATTGCCCTGCTCTCCATTGATTGTGGAGCCTTTGTTTTGTCAGAAAGGCCTATTCCCAGCCATGTAATCGGATTCTTACTTCTAGCAGAGAACAAATCAAATACAAGCATTTAGCTGCTTCTCCGGGTCCCCACGAGCTTCTCAGTCTATAATGTCTAACCTTGGTCTTCTGCGGTCCCAGGTGAGCTGCCTAGCAATGTCGATCCATCTCGTTCTTTTTCTTACAAGCGAATGATCTCAGTAGCCCGTCTCTTTTGCAGACACTTAATGGTTTAAGCGGTAGCTGTTTAATGAATACATTTTAGCGGAATTTCCCTAATGGAAAGAATTCTAGTTCTGTAGGCTTGTGGGATACTGTTAACAGGCTAGGCTTTTTCTTTTTTTTTCTTTTTTTTTTTCTTTTTTTTTTTTTTTCTGCAAAAACCACAGCAAGAAAGAACGTTGGTGATCAACGTACCATTATTGGTTTGTTAATCGAAATCTAAAGAGGAAATATTTAACATCGTGGCACAGGTCAATAGCAATGCTATTGTTTAAATGGAACGCTGTTTGAGGTTAGGGCAGCCCAGCGGTCTGAAAAACAAAAGGAGAATGACGAGGATATGGCAAAATTCTAATTGTGTGAGGCTTTGAAGAAAAATAGAGTAAGCAATAAAATGTGCTTTTTAGTTAACCACTTGACCTCCGAAAGATTTAACCCCCCCCCCCTCCCTCCTTCACGAGCAGGCCGTTTTTTGCAATGCTTTTTTTTTTTTTTTAATTAAATCATCTTTCTTATTACTTTTTAATTCAAACAAAAAAAAAAAAATCTCGAATAATATACAACATACACCCAACATACAACCCCGGCATAACATACAACCCCGGCATGTGATGAGATGGGGTAGGGGGAAAAAAAATACTAATTGTGTGAGGCTTTGAAGAAAAATAGAGTAATCAATAAAATGTGCTTTTATTTAACCACTTGACCTCCGAAAGATTTACCCTCCCCCCTTCACGACCAGGCCATTTTTTGCAATACGACTTTTTTTATTTTTTTATTAAATCATCTTTATTATTACTTTTTTATACAAACAACAAAAAGAAAAAACATCTCGAATAACATACAACATACACCCAACATACAACCCCGGCATGTGATGAGATGGGGTAGGGGGAAAAACAATTCTTATTGTGTGAGGCTTTGAAGAAAAACAGCGTAAGCAATAAAATGTGCTTTTATTTAACCACTTGACCTCCGAAAGATTTACCCCCCCCCCCTTCACGAAAAGGCCATTTTTTTCAATACAAGTTTCTTTTTTCTATTAAATCATCTTTATTATTACTTTTTTATACAAAAAAAACCCCCCGAAAAAAACATCTCAAATAACATACAACACAGGGGCGGACTGATAACTCATGGGGCCCCCGGGCAATAGGAGATTATGGGGCCACACAGTATACAATCACACAGTATACACATACATGTACACACAGTATACACAGAGAGATGTAAAAAAAACACAGATTTATACATACTATCCCTGGTTTTACTGAGGCTGGCAACCCTGGTGGGGCCCCCTAGTGGCCCAGGGCCCTCGGGCAGTGCCCGAGTGGCTCAATGGTCAGTCCGCCCCTGATACAACATACACCCAGCATACAACCCCGGCACGTGATGAGATGGGGTAGGGGAAAAAAAAAAAACCCTTGGCACCCGCACTCCCCCCTTTTACTGACAATTGTCAGTGGTGTGGCTCTGTACCCAAATGCATTTATGTCATTTTTTTCCCCACAAATAGAGCTTTCTTTAAGTGGTATTTGATCACTACTGCCTTTTTTATTTTTTGCTCTATAAAAAAAAGGCTGTCAATTTTGAAAAAAAAAAAAAATATATATATTTTACTTTCTGCTATAAAACACGTCAATAAAAAATTATTTTTTTATTATTCATTTATTTTATTTGTTTTTTTGTTTTCTTCATAAATTTAGTCCAATGTGTATTCTGCTACATGTTTTTGCTTAAATAAAAATACCAATAAGCGTATATTGATTGGCTTACATGAACATTATAGCATCTACAAACTATGGGCTATATTGATGGAATTTTTATTTATAGCAGGACTGTGATATTGCGGAGGACACTTTGCGGGAACCAGTGACACTAATACAGTGATCAGTGCTAAAAATATGCACTGTCACTGTACTAATGACGCTGGCTGGGAAGGGGTTAAACATCTAGGGTGATCAAAGGGTTAACTGTGTGCCTAACCAGTGTTTTTGTGTGCTATGGGGTTGATTTACTAAAGGCAAATAGACTGTGTACTTTGCAAAGTGCAATTGCACTCTGCAAGTGCAGTTGCTCCAGAGCTTAATAAATGAGGTAAAGCTTTACTTTGCTAAGAATACCCAATCAGGTGCAAGGAAAATTTAAAAAACAGCCTTTTTTGCTTGCATATGATTGGATGATGGAATTCAGCAGAGCTTCTGCTCATTTACTAAGCGCTGGAGTAATTGCTCTCGCAGAGTGCAACTGCACTTTGCGAGGTGCACAATCTATTTTACTTTAGTAAATCAACCCCTATGTGTGCTGCTTTCACTAAGGGAAGAGACGGGTTTGAATCCCTGCTTTGCAGGAACACAGACACTGATCCCTTCCCCCGTCAGAACTGAGATCGGCTTCTGCTGTGACCTATTACAGCAGAAGCGGCCCGCCGGTGGCACGCGCGCCCCCTGCAGGCAGAAGTCTGGAATCACGTATATACACGTGATCTGGCGCACAGCTCCCGCGCTATAGGGTGGTCAGCAAGCCGTTAAAGATCACCTGTCATCGTGCGGCATTAGGAAAGCTGCAGCTAAAGGAGCATTCGACAGTTTTATGGCTAATACGTTTCTTGGTCATATGCAGTTACATTTTTATTGAAACATTCATATTAAACTTGGAAAAGTAGTCTATCAGAACATTTATTTTTTGCAATTACAGAATCAACACATTTGGACTCGAAAGCCCCTCAAAATTTCAGCCAGACCCGTTACTGCTGAAATTATAGACGTAATAAACAGGTTACATTCCAATATGTATGATTTTTCCCAAACAAAAATCGTGTTCAGGCCTCATGCCCACGGACGTTTTAAAAAACAAGCTGCAAAGCTAGTACCGACGCCAGGAAAAAAGCGGTGTTAAAAAAGCGTTTTTTTTTTTTTTTTGCGTTTTGCATTGGCGTCAATGTGCGTTTAGCCACGTTAGCCTTCAGCCGCATTTCTCTATCTCTATTCAAAATCAGTGGTTCCCTATGGGAGCCTATTGATTTGAATAGAAGTCGCACCAGAAGTCGGATCCAGATGATCCGACTTGTGGTGGGACTTGTGTGCTGAGAACCTTGAAGGGGAACCCCGCCAAAATTTTGCGTGAGGTTCCCCCCCAAGATCCATATCAGACCCTTATCCGAGCACGCAGCCCGGTAGGTCAGGAAAGGGGGGAGCACCCCCTCCTGGACCATACCAGGCCACATGCCCTCAACATGGGGGGTTGGTGCTTTGCGCCCCCCCACCCCAAAGCACCTTGTCCCCATGTTGATGAGGACAAGGGCCATGCTATGTGTGTCAATAGACGCACACATCCTGGCTCAGGATTGAGCAAATAACCTATCATTCTGTTCAACCCACTCACTTAAACACATGTGCATGGACCCTAAATCAATTGTTTTTGTTGCTGCCCCTCTCCCCGTTGGAGAAAATTCCCATCATTTCCTTGTCCATATGACCCCCTGCCACCTGGACAGAAAGTGAGAATCCAAAATCCCACCAGAAATTGTGGCTAGATTTAAACTTTAGATTGAGCCAGCCATATAAAAATTCATTACAGATCTAAAAAAAAAAGAAAAAAAAAAACATTCTAGCAAGTGGACCCTACTCCTAAGCATTGCATCATGGGAGAAGGACACATCCATCCTGAGTTTTGTAGAGGTGGCTACATAAGAAGGAGCAATGGGGGATAGAGGTGTGGGGAGGGTATAAAGTTTATTGGGGTGAATTTTACCAGGACACTGTTACTTTGTCATAGAATGGTGACAGTGTCTCTTTAAAGTGGAGTTCCACCCAAAAGTGGAACTTCCACTCATCAGATTCCTCCCCCCCTCCGGTGACACAGTTGGCACCTTTCAGGGGGGAGGGGGGTACAGATACCTGTATATTACAGGTATCTGTACCCACTTCCGGCATAGATAGCCGCAGAATCTGCGGTTATTTACGCCACTTCCTGCTCCCTCCCCGCTGCCTGCTGGGAAACACACGGGTCCCAGAGGCAGCAGGGACCATCCGCATTGCGCTGCGCGACTTGCGCATGCGCAGTAGGGAACCGGGAAGTGAAGCCGCACGGCTTCACTTCCTGATTCCCTTACCGAAGATGGAGGCGGCAGCACCCGAGGACGGAGAGACGCTTCGGCCTTGGGTGCCGACATCGCGGGCACCCTGGACAGGTAAGTGTCCATGTTTTAAAAGTCAGCAGCTGCAGTATTTGTAGCTGCTGGCTTTTAAAAAAAATTTTTTTTCGGCGGCGCTCCGCTTTAAGTGCATACATATAAGTAATGTGTAACTGTAAAGCCTCATACACACAATCGGCATTTCTGACAACAAAACCGTGAAACTTTGTTCGAAGGGCGTTGGCTCCAACTTGTCTTGCATACACACGGTGACACAAATGTTGGCCAACAATTACGAACGTAGTGACGTACAAGCCATACGGCGAGCCAATGTGATATCTCCATTATGAGTGCTAGATTTACAAGACTGAGCGCTTTCCGGCTCGTCCTTGATTCCTAGCATGCGTGTTTGTACTTTGGACTTTTTTTCGACGGACTTGTGTACACGCGATCGGAAAGTCCGACAACACACATTTGTTGGTGGAATATTTGAGAACATGCTAGCCAACATTTGTTGGCGGAAAGTCCGACAACAAATGTCCGATGGAGCGTACACACGGTCGGACTCACCGCCAACAAGCTCACGTCCAACATTTCCCGTTGGAAAATCCGATCGTGTGTACGCGGCATAACACTGCCTGGAGTTTAAGGACAGCTTTTTTATGATGAAAGGTAGAGATATTTTGAAAGATGTTGCTCATGCTGTGTACTGTTTAGTTATGCAGACTTGTAAAGTTATTGAGAAGTCTACTTTGATTAGGTCAGAGAACCACATTTCAAGTTGTGCATTTGAAGCTTTGAACTTAGTAAATCTTTCTATGGAATTAGTATACATATATTTTGGTTTTAAATTGAAACATCTGTATGCAGTTTGGAATAAATGGCTCTATAATATCGGGCTATGTCTGCACTATGCACTGGTGGTTCTGAATGTGCATCTGACTAACGGGTGTAAAGGAATATGTAGGGACCCTATTCTAAGCAGTAATGTTCCTAGTCTAATCCTAAGTCTAGTTCCTAGTCTTATTGCTGATGGCCTGTATTCAGCCTGAGCTCTAATTGATAGTTTGATGTTCTTCAGTTTTTTGCTAAGCTCAGTATTATGGTTTTCTTCTGCTTGCTCTCGGGAAGTGTCTCCGGCAATAGTGTAAGCAGATCCAATAATGTCTACCTGGACAACCACTAGAACAGGCTTTCTCACCCAAGCTTCCATGGAGCCCTAGGGTTCCTCCAGAGGTTTCTAGGGATTTCTGCCTTTTTAGCTACAGTATCTGTAAGAAGGACTTCTTCCCAATGACCACAAGTGTAAGGGCTTTTCCACACTTGACTAAATTTTGAATGCTTAACAGACGCTCCTATAGCATTTGTATGAGTGTTAGACTCACATCAATGATCTTTAGTACAGTATGAGCTTTAGTCTGGCGTATTACAAGCCTTAAAAATGCCCCCCAAATGCCCTATGTGTAGTTTTGAGCGTTTTATGATCGTTAAGACGTGTTAAAGCCACTCCACAAATGGGATATTACAGGAAATAAACTCATTTTAACGCCCCACAACCACACTGCAACCGCTTGCCAGGGCATTTGCGAAGCATTACCATAGATCTGTATGGGAGGCATTGAATGGTTTCAAACGCCTCCTGACTCGATATGAGGCTTCAATTTTGAAGCGAAGCGACGCTAACGCTTTATGTTTTGATAATGTGAACAGCACTATGGGGTTGATTTACTAAAGGCAAAAAGACTGTGCACTTTGCAAAGTGCAGTTGCACTCTGCAAGTGCACTTGCTCCAAAGCTTAGTAAATGAACAGAAGCTCTGCTGACGTCCATCATCCAATCATGTTCAAGCAAAAATGCAGTTTTTTTTAACTTTCCTTGCATGTGATTGGGTACTCTTTGCAAAGTGAAGCCTTACCTCATTTACTAAGCTCTGGAGCAACTGCACTTGCAAAGTGCACAGTCTATTTGCCTTTAGTAAACCAACCCCTATGTGTTGCCCATTGTATACTTTGCATGGGCATTTTTAACATCCCCCAGATGCCTACTTCTAATGCCAGTGTGAACTTAAGGAGCAAACCTACCAGTCACCATTACATTAATGGGAGCTCTAGATATAGTCTTTTTTAGCGGGGGTTCTCCTTTGACTGGAATGTTATTTCAAGTTTTCTCCATGTTAAAAAGTTGGAAAAGGCTACGCTAGGAGTATTATTGCCAGTTGTGCATGCTGGAAAAGAATATACATATTTGGAAGTGACTTTGGAAAGCTCACTTTCCTCCCAAGCTTTGCCTGGTGAGGAGGTGTGTGTTGCTGTGAGTTCCTGTTCTTCAAGGCCTGCTGCCTGGGGAGGGTGTTTTGCTATAAAGAGGCCCAAGCCTGAAGCTTCCTGCTCTACTACTAGGGAGTATCCAGGGAAAGTTGTCTAGGGATAAAGACTTTGTCTGGTAAAGAGTATTCTGAGAGCTGGGTAGAAGCTACTGCCAGAAGACTGTGGTGGAAGTTCTCTTGGCTCATCCAAAGAGTAAGAACCTTTAAGTCCATGCTTAAAGGACCTTCTTCAGTATTGACTCTGAGCGATTATACCATTTTTATCTTTTTGGGTATCCTGTGACCTAATTCTTCTCTTTCTAAATTTATTGGCCGTATGATAAACTCTGTCAAACTGTCTTAATGTGATTGGTGCCCAATTTCTTTCACGCTACAATGAGTCATGAATTTCACCCTGAGGTGAAATGCTAGCACACCGAGCCACTTGGGTATTCCTAAAGCTGAACATAGACGGACCGAATTTTGGCCATAGATGCAATTTTTGCCTGTCTATGATCAGCTTTAGGTTTCCCTAAAGATGGCCATGGATGGACCAAATTTGGGCTAAATAAACCAAAGTTTGTTCAGTGGGTGACCACGTGGGTCAACTTTTGCCAAGGGATAAAATTCAGCTGGCCTAACAACCTTTAGAAGGTAAGGGGATGCTACACATGATTGGCATTTCTCTGCCCACTAGTCTGAAATAAGGAATTCTAAGAAACGTTTACTGTGCTACATTTTTAAATTTAAAAATATTATGTCACACTGTTCCAGAACATAAATGATTTTGTGCCCAATTAGATGCTATGTTAATGGCATGAGGCTATTGTAGAAGAATTGGCACTGCTGTGCCGTGGTATGCATCGGTGACTTTGGCCAATCACCTATTGCATCCTCCTTGTATCCACTGATAAATGTGCGTTATATATAGAGCAGATGATAATTGTACAGTCAGGACCTCCGCAGGTTTGTGGCCGCTCTGCTGCCTCTTGTTAAAATTTCATAGTTAAATTCATTACGGTGTTTAAAACTCTTCCTCCAAGCAGTGGATCTGATTAATAAAAAGATTTATGTACGTGATTTATATTACCGGAGCCTACTTTTGCCCAGATTTACGCAAACACTGTAGAGATAGCTCCAGCGGGCTTCTTACATAGTTTATTGACTTTATTTTCTTTACAAAACAGTCTGCTGGGAATGCGGATATAATGCTATAACCATCTGTCAGAGTCAATGAGAGCACACCGTTCTACAACACAGAGGAGCTGAGCTGAGGAGATGGAGGGGAACATATCTCATAGCAGCCTGCCTCTGGCTGCACAGTCAGACCCGGGCCGCTGCCACTCAGGGGAGCTGTGCTGGATTGAGCTGCCACTTTCCCACCTAGAACTCTGTAAGTCACCTGATCTGAAGAAGGGAAATGCTGTGCGGTGTCTGAAGCCTAATGCTGGAAGTAAAATTTCAGAAGAAAAAAAAAATGGAAGAAGAGATGGAGGAAGGGAGGGAGAAAGGAAGGAGTTAAGAAGAAAATAGGAATGGAGGATAGAAGGAAGGGAGGGCAAGAAGGAGGAAGAAAGGGGTAAAGAAGGAACAGGAAAAGAGAGGTGAAGGAGAGGGAGGAAGGAAGAAGGGGCATAGGAAAGCAAGACGAAAGGGCTGAGGAAGGAAGGATCAATGAATGGGAAGAGAAGAAGGAAGTTGGGATGGATAAAGGAGGGAAAGAAAGAAAGAAAGAAAGAAAGAAAGAAAGAAAGAAAGAAAGAAAGAAAGAAAGAAAGAAAGAAAGAAAGAAAGAAAGAAAGAAAGAAAGAAAGAAAGAAAGAAAGAAAGAAAGAGAGAAAGAAAGAAAGAAAGAAAGAAAGAAAGAAAGAAAGAAAGAAAGAAAGAAAGAAAGAAAGAAAGAAAGAAAGAAAGAAAGAAAAAGAGAAGGAAGGAAGGAAGGAAGGAAGGAAGGAAGGAAGGAAGGAAGGAAGGAAGGAAGGAAAGAAAATCGAGGGAGGAAGGAAGCAAAGAAAACCGAGGGAGGAAGGAACAATGAAGGGGGAGGGTGGAAGGAATTTGAGATGGACAGAGGAGTGAAGGGTGCGTGGGAAGGAAGAAAGAAACAAAAAAAGAAAAAAAGGAGGGGGAAGGAAGGAAGAAAGGAAGGAAGGAAGGAAAAAGAGGCAGTGATGGAAGGACTGAGGAAGGAAGGAACAATGATGCGGAAGAGAGGAAGGAAGTTGTGATGGATAGAGGACAGAAGGAAGGTAAGGAAAGAAGTAAGGAGAAAGGGGCAGAGAAAGGCAAGATGTAAGGACTGAGGAAGGAAGGAACAATGATGGGGGAGAGAGAAAGGAAGTTGTGATGGATAGAGGAAAGAAGGTGGGAGGGAAGGAAGGAAGGAAGGAAGGAAGGAAGGAAGGAAGGAAGGAAGGAAGGAAGGAAGGAAGGAAGGAAGGAAGGAAGGAAGGAAGGAAGGAAGGAAGGAAGGAAGGAAGGAAGGAAGGAAGGAAGGAAGGAAGGAAGGAGAAAGGGGCACAGAAAGGCAAGATGTAAGGACTGAGGAAGGAAGGAACAATAATGGGGCAGAGAGGAAGGAAGTTGTGATGGATAGAGGAAAGAAGGTGGCTGGAAGGAAGGAAGGTAAGGAAGGAAGTAAGGAGAAAGGAGCAGAGAAAGGCAATATGGAAGGACCGAGGAAGGAAGGAACAATGATGGGGGGAGAGAGGAAGGAAGTTGTGATGGGCAGAGGACACAAGGTGGGTGGGAAGGAAGGAAGGAAGGAAGGAAGGAAGGAAGGAAGGAAGGAAGGAAGGAAGGAAGGAAGGAAGGAAGGAAGGAAGGAAGGAAGGAAAAGAAGGAAGGTAGAAAGGAAGGAGAAAGGGGCAGAGAAAGGCAAGATGGAAGGACTGAGGAAGGAAGGAACAATGATGGAGGAGAGAGGAAGGAAGTTACGATAGATAGAGGAAGGAAGGAAAGAAGGAAAGAAGGAAGGAAGGAAGGAAGGAAGGAAGGAAGGAAGGAAGGAAGGAAGGAAGGAAGGAAGGAAGGAAGGAAGGAAGGAAGGAAGGAAAAGATGAAAGTTAAGATGGGAGGGAGCGAAAAAGAAAGGCATAAAAGAACGGAATCTCTCTATCCATCTATCTGTTAATATTTTCATGCTATAGAACTTCTACAGCACATGTTACATACTGTATAATAAATTTTCTTCCTGATTTTTCTCTCTCTGCGAATAACAGGAGGTGGTTTCAACCAGCATTTTTTCCATGGTCAGATTCTTTTATCTTCCCGACACTTCAATTACTGACAGAAGCTTCACATAAATGCTCCACATAGCGCGGTGCCATTTGTAAAGCAGCGACCATTGATGGGCATAACACACGCACTGTGACCAATTCTTAATGAGAGTCGGTAGGCCGGCCGATTGACATTGATGGAGATCTCAAGATTCACAGTCATTGTATTCCTGGTTCCTCTTCAGTCAATGTCTAGAAAAGAGGCATTTCAGACACCACATCCAGAAGTGCATGGAGGAAAGTAAAGGTCAGGTTACTGTTGCTTGCCAGAAATTAATTAAACAAAAAATTGTACTGCGTCCTGCTCAACATTTAATTCCTCCTTTTACTGCCGGCCTCATACGTGGCGTTCATATTGAAACGATACACCGAGCTTGTTCATTTATGGACTGAGGACTTGACTGAGCACAGATTCACAGCTTGAAATGAATTTTTCTTATTCTGTGCTAAAGGCAGAACAGAAGAAAAAAGAAAAATTAAACAATGGTGCATATCCGGATGGCAATTTTCCTTTTGAAAGGCTCCAGTGATGGAAGAATAACTATGGTCCATCATTATTTTATTAACTTATTTTAGGTTACTCCGGGCATTTTGCTTTTTGATTTTGTTTTGAGAAGTTGTCCTTGGATGTCTGAGTCAGTTATTATTTGTCTCAGTTTGTATATCAAGAAATGAGAATCTTAAGAGTTGGTTGCACTCAAGAGTAGATATGCATTAAAGCAGAAAGATAATCAGCCGCTTCCAAGCCCTGTATCCTGAGTCCCCCCCCCCCCCTTGGGTAACTAGATACCAAAACCAGGCAGGAGCTCGTCCTTGCTCCAATCTATCTGAGGATCCTAGAGAAAGAAGACGATGACATGTCCTAAAATCCCTCATACATAATTTTATTATAACAGAGAAACAACAAGAAGTCTTGTCTGAAACCTCCCCTATTGCGTTTCACCAAAAATTGGGTTTGAAAAATGAAAAATTAACAAAGCATATCCTTCTATAGTGTGTACTTGCCTCTATCTGAAGCTCCTAGTGTGGTCTCTGTCTCTTATCTCATTCCTCTGCTATCTGGATGATTAACTTCTGACAGTCTATGCTGACACCAAGCTATCCCAGGAGACAGTCTCCTCCCTCCTCCAACACAGCAGATGATTGACAGCCTGTCAGAAACCATGAATCAGACTGAGACAGGAGTACAGTTAAATCACACGTGTTTAATAATAGTAAAAAGAAGGTAAACAGAGTAAATGTAGTCAAAACATAGCCAGAGTTCAGGAACCGGAACGGATAGTCAGACAAGACAAAACGTCAGGGAGCCAGAAGGAATGTCAGCCAAGCAAGTCTATAACAGGAACACGGGAGAGCGTCTCCAGAGATGTGACCAAGGCAAAGGCAGAGATCATCTGGACTGGACGGCTTAAGTAGGCAGGACCGACGAGCAGGATATCATCAATAGGTGAGTCACTGTGGAGAGATAGGAGCTGGCAATTAGCCGACAGCTGAGCGGCCAGCTCAGAGAAGGAAGGGCTGGGCCCAGGCCTGACACAGCCTCAGCTGTGCATGTTTTTCTATGAGACTGTGCAGAGGGGGTGTGTCCATTCCCTCAACTCAGGTCTCAGATTACACTCAGCTCTCTGCTCTGCAGTGTGTAATCTCGGATCCCCATCCCCTCACTTCTAAAGCTTCATATAGTCCCAAACAAGCATGCAGTGAGTGAAATCAGAGGAAGGTCAGCACTCCTGATCTGCATATTTGTTCTTGGTCAATGGCTCATAAAGGATTAATGCCTTAGCATAGAAGCCAGAGGTTACTACTTACAAAAAAAACAAATGTTTTAATATTTTTATTAACACACACACTAATATTAATTTGTTTTTGTTTTATTGGCTTTATAGAGAGTATTAGCATCTTCACATTTCCCCCATTTTTTCATTTGCAACTATATGTATTACACAGAGAGTAGCACCATAGAATCAATTGCATTGACAGAATTCACTTCTAAATACACCTATTACAATTAATCACATACACTTGCTACCTCTTTGCATCCAATGAGATACTACCAATGATGCTTACACATGAGTTCCCTATCCTCATGTCTAAGCTCCGGGGGGGCGGAGTGAAACGTGGGTGGGGGGCGTGGCCTGGTTGGAGTCCAGGCTAAGGCTACCACTCTACCCACCACTTCAGGACACCTAGATGTGCGACTTTCAGGGGCCACCCCATTGTTCTCTGAAGCCTTACAGGAGCCAGGACGGGTTCCATCCCCTGTCAGCACTGCGGAAGCATTGAATACATACCCCTTACCACCGAGCCTGAGCGTAACACACACATTTCCTAGGTCACAGCCAGAGGGAAGTGTTTGAGTCGCCTGCCCACCCACATAGTTACATAGTTTGGTTGAAAAAAGACACAAGTCAGAAATGAGCACCAGACCAACGGATGAAAGAGTCGGATTACATTTTAATTGTTATTGGTAAATAGATTATAATAACAGCCAGTACTTTTCGGCGGAGGGGGGGGGGGGGTCAGTATTACACTCCCTTCTTCAGGGCTCAACACAGGGTGAACAGACCTATATTAGAACTAGTAATAAACTCTCCTCATTTTAGAATAGATATTATCTATAATAAAAGAAAAAAAATAAGTCTCTGCTCTAATTCATCCCAAAGGTGTTCTGTCGGGTGGAGGTCAGGGCTCTGTGCAGGCCAGTTAAGTTCCTTCACCCCAAACTCGCTCATCCATGTCTTTATGGACCTTTGTGCACTGGTCCAAATCATTTGGTGGAGGGGGGATTAGGGTGTGGGGTTGTTTTTCAGGGGTTGGTCTTGGCCCCTTAGTTCCAGTGAAGGGAAATCTTAAGACGTCAGCACACCAAGACATTTTGGACAATTTCATGCTCCCAACTTTGTGGGAACAGTTTGGGGATGGCCCCTTCTTGTTCCAACATGACTGTGCACCAGTGCACAAAGCAAGGTCCATAAAGACATGGATGAGTGAGTTTGGGGTGGAGGAACTTGACTGCAGGGTCAATCCCTGGATTTAAAACAGAGCTCCACCAAAAAGGGGAAGCTCCACCTGTCTGTCTGGTTTTGACAGGTACCCTCTCCCACTTCTGGCTCATTTCCCCACGACAACATAAGCTGGAAGTTCTGTCCCTCCTCCCAACCCTGCCCCCCCCCCCCGGTAGGAAACCATCTGTGAAGACGCAAGGTTTCACTGCCAGCTTCCCTTAACCAAGAAGGCGGCAGCAGCTGAGAATCAGCTCAGGTGAGGACACCATTGGATGCCTGGACAGGTAAGTACCTTAAAGTGACACTAAAGGTTTGTGTTTTTTTTTTTTTTTTAAAATAACAAACATGTCATACTTACCTCCACTCTGCAGCTCATTGGGCACAGAGTGGCCCCGAACCTGCTCTTCTGGGGTCCCCCGGCAGCTCTCGCGGTTCCTCGCCACATCAGATAACCCCCTGGGAAAAGCGCCCTCCCGGGGTGTTATCTTGCGGGCGCGCTCCCGAGTCCAGCATTCGGCGTCTGACGCCGAATGCAGGACTCGGCCCCGCGTCATTGGATTTGATTGACAGCAGCGGGAGCCAATGGCTGCACTGCTAACCATCTATTCAATCAAGAGGCAAGAACCCCGGGCAGAGAGAGCGCATCCCCGTGGGACAAGTTCGAGGGTTCAGGTAAGTAAAACGGGGGGGCTGGGGGGCCGGTCACTGACAGGTGTTTTTTCACCTTAATGCATAGGATGCATTAAGGTGAAAAAACACGAACCTTTATAACCTCTTTAATAGTAAAAGTCAGAAGCTAGAGTATTTGTAGCTGCTGACTTAAAAAAAAAAAATTGGGGGGGGGGGGGGTTGAGCAGAACTTTTTGCTTAACTGACAAAGATGATGTAATAAAAATGTATTACTCACTTTTTTTGTTTGACAAGAATCATGATGTCCGTTTTCTTATAAAAATGAAACTTAGAAATTTTCATCTTGAACGTTTTCATCTTGCCTGTGGGCATGTGAAACCCACAGGCATCCTCTTCCGGGATACGGAAGCTGATCGACCAGCATGCACCGCCCGTTCTATCCCCAATCTCGCGCATGCGCAATAATCTTTCATCGGAGCGCCGTCAACTGCTCAGGTTGCCATCACAGCGGGCGGCGGCGTCGGAAGTTGCCCGCCCCCGTTGTGATGGCAACGAAGCCCTCGGCGCTGCCCACTGACTCCTTGGAAATGATGACACACATCTCCCAGGAGCAGTAGGGAGCACAGAGGGAAGTGACATCAGGAGCCCAGGCACTGAAGGAGGCAGATTTCGTGGGACCACATAGCAACAGGGAAAAAAAGGTAAGTAAAAAAAAAATGTCTCCAATTTTTTTTTTTTTTAATTGATTTCATGCACATTTATGAATTTTTGTTTTTTTGGGGTGGAACACCACTTTAAGGCGAATATTGCAGCATAAGCTTGTTAAATGATGTTATCTTTTAGCAAACTATTTTTTTTTTGGCTGTAGTTCTACATGGCTGATCAAGTAGCGATTGGATAACTCTAAATAGAAATGATAACACTCCTTTAAATAACATCACATACTTCTTGTAATTAGAAAGTTTTGGCTCCCCGTAAAGTTCTCCGCCAGACAAACCAAACTCCCCCACTGATATTAACACATTGTTATTTTGTTGCAATTAGCAGTTTATTTATTTGCAGGGCACTTTCCGCAGCTCTCTCCAGATATTAAAGAAATACTTAATTTACACCAAAAAAAAAAAAAAAAAAGAAGAAGAAACGGCTTGTTATTCACATAAAAAGATATGTGAGCGTTCCATTTTTAATAGCTTGTACATGTCAATAAAACATGTTAGCCTAGATGAGTCTAGTATTTGAAGATCACTTGCTGTGAATGGGATATTAACATCTTTTATATTTTTTTCATCTCTCTCTCTCTTTCTTTTTTTATTCTTTTTTTTTTTTTTTTACCCAAACGATGCAGATCAGTTAGGTGTAAATTATAACTTCTATACAACCAGGGCAGCTGTGCGCCGCATTCAAAACAGACGTCTGCCTCTGCTCCTCGACTGATATTAGACAAGCTTTTGTTCTAAATTGTAAATCAGTATGGTTTAAATGTCAGAAAATCACTGTCTCTGAATTTGCTATATTTATTGACTTCTCCTCCGAAAAAGCGCCTCCGAGATCTTTTGTGAAATCCTTCTTTCAGTTTGATCCATCAATACTTTTACAACGGCAATAAATGTTGAAGGGTGTATGGAGCTCGGCGGAATTGGATAGTGCTCCCCGTCCTTGCGCTTAATTTTTCCCGGCTTTGTGCCTTTTGGAACTGGCCTTCGGTGGTTATGGAAAAGAGAGTATGTCACCGCGGCTCTTTATGGATGGCTATATTTTAAGTTGTAATAGCTGGACTCCAGGCAGATATAAAAGACACAAATTAATGAAGAACTATCATTATTAATAAACCGTTAAATGTCATTTTTAATTGCAAATGGTGCAAGTACCTGAATTTCTCTTCAAATCAGCCTCTAGCTGCCAGGGTACCGTAGAGCTCAGAAGGGGGGGATGGAAGAAGCAGCACAAGAAGCCAATTAGGAGCAGAAAGCAAAGGGATAGAAAGATGAGCTCATTAGTCTGCTGCTTCTTCTTTCACTATCCAATCACAGGCTGGGGGTGGGATAAGACCTTTAAGTGTTACTGAACTGCTGCAGAGAAAAATGAGGTCCCCTGCACTCAAAGAAAAGGCTGTGGCAGAGCTGTGTATTTTTCAGGACTGAGGAAGCATTGTGCAAATCCTGGTAAATCTGGCAGCAATTATTTCATTCTGATTCAAGGGACTGCAAACTGCCTTTTGACTTTATTGATGCTGCCAAATGCGTTGGATACTTTTAGCGCCGCAGAAGTTATGGTTACTTTGTTTGCTTACTCACCTAGGATTTCCCTATTTATTGTGAACAATAATATGATGAAGAGCAAGAGTTATATTCTCCAGTCTTTATATAAGAAACATATGGATAAGTAAATGGATTGACTGAATTCTCAATTGATGTCACTGGTTTCTAGTGAATGGATAAGCTACATTCTCAGTGATGTCACTGGTCTATAGTGAATGGATAGGCTACATTCTCAGTGATGTCACTGGTCTATAGAGAATGGATAGGCTACATTCTCAGTGATGTCACTGGTCTATAGAGAATGGATAGGCTACATTCTCAGTGATGTCACTGGTCTATAGTGAATGGATAGGCTACATTCTCAGTGATGTCACTGGTCTATAGAGAATGGATAGGCTACATTCTCAGTGATGTCACTGGTCTATAGTGAATGGATAGGCTGCATTCTAAGTGATGTCACTGATCTCTAGTGAATGGATAGGCTACATTCTCAGTGATGTCACTGGTCTATAGAGAATGGATAGGCTACATTCTCAGTGATGTCACTGGTCTCTAGTGAATGGATAGGCTGCATTCTAAGTGATGTCACTGGTCTATAGAGAATGGATAGGCTACATTCTCAGTGATGTCACTGGTCTCTAGTGAATGGATAGGCTACATTCTCAGTGATGTCACTGGTCTATAGAGAATGGATAGGCTACATTCTCAGTGATGTCACTGGTCTATAGTGAATGGATAGGCTACATTCTCAGTGATGTCACTGGTCTATAGAGAATGGATAGGCTACATTCTCAGTGATGTCACTGGTCTCTAGTGAATGGATAGGCTACATTCTCAGTGATGTCACTGGCCTCAAGTGAATGGATAGGCAGCATTTTCAGTGATGTCACTGGTATATAGTGAATGGATAGGCTGCATTTGTAGTGATGTCACTGGCATCTAAAAAAATGGATAGGCTGCATTCTCAGTGATGTCACTGATCTATAGTGAATGAATAGGCTGCATTGGACAGGCTGCATTCTTAGTGATGTCATTGGCCTCAGGTGAATGGATAGGCTGTATTCTCAGTGATGTCACAGTCTCTAGTGAATAGATAGGCTGCATTCTCAATGTTTTCACTGGTCTTTAGTAAATGGATAGGCTGAATTCTCCGTGATGATATTTGTCTTTAGTAAATGGATAGGCTGCATTCTCAGTGATGTCACTGGTCTCTAGTGAATAATTAGGCTGTATTCTTAGTAAAGGTCATTGTTCACTAGTAAGTATATAGGTTGTATTTTCAGTGATGTTACTTGTCTCTAGCAAATGATTAGGCTGCTTCTTCAGTGATGTCGCTGGTCTCTAGTAAACAGATTGACTGCAATCTCAGTGATGTCACCAGACACAAGTAAATGGATAGGCTACATTGTCACTGATATCACTGGTCTTTATAAGAGAGAGCAACATAGGGTGTTTCGAGTCTCATTTTAAAGGTTTTACCAAGGCTGCTATAATGTTTGATCCACCACAAGTGGGGAGGAAACATTACTACCAGAAATAAAGGAAATAAAAACACCTCTAGGGTATCTTTAGATTTGGGGGGTAAATAATAAATCAATAAATCCTGTGCTCAAACCCACATTAAAATAAATAAATCAAGCAAAAAAAGCAACTGTATGATTGATTGATTAACATAGATAATAATAATGATTACAGACTAATAACAGCACTAGAAATAGGAATGCTACATAAAAAAATAAATACATAAATAATGTTCACAAAAAATAATTAAGTGCATATCCACAAATGATTGATTAACATAATTAAATAGTATTTACAAAGATATGCAGTGCATTTCATGTAAATGTATTATCATGTATTATCATGTATTAAATGGAAAAAAAAAACAATCATTATAAAGTGCAACTGTGAAAAAATAAAAAAATCAAGTGAAAAAAATACCATTTAAAAAAAGTCCACACAAAAATGTGAACCAAACATTATCTCTATCCACACCACTGATTCTGAAAGATTCCAAAAGATAAAAAAAACGATCGCTGCATTCAAACAACGGCGCTACTCTCAAGGATCCCCTTGTGGCAATCTTAAGATATTGGACCCCTTAATTAAAAGGAAGTCATACTGACATATATGAATCCCTGAGTCATTCCCACATACATCAATATACCCCATCCACTTCCCAATTCAGCCTCAAGGTGTCATACCTTAAGACAACACATACAAAGGATCAATAAATAACACATTTTTAATGTTTTTTTTAAAAGTTCAACACAAATGCAAAAACTATTTGCACTTACATTGGATTGTACTATTCCTAGCACAAACAAAACATACTCATAAGCAGGGACATCTGCACTGCTTCCAGCTAACAGTTATGCACATGTGATCTCTGGGTACGCGATGACGTTGCAAGGTCCCGCCTCTGCCCAAGGCCTTTCATTATAATAACTTCATCAGGAGCGGTAAGGCTTTACTAAAGTTTTTAATGCACTTCAGTGGATTACACTAGATGTCTTTGTAAATACTGTTGAATAATGTTATTAATTTGTGGATATACACTTGATTTTTTTTCTGAACATTTATTTATGTATTTTTTTTTCCGTAGCATTTGTATTTCTATTGTTTTGATTAGTTTGTACTCAGATTTGAGATAAACCTGACATTGTTTAAAGGTGAGCTTTAACTTGTGTACATTATGTGCAACTCTCTCTTTATCAAGTGGATACATTCAGAGAAGATCACTCTCTTCTGGTTAGCAAGAATGTATGTGTTATTGCCTGTATATCTGTGTGAAGTGATCTATACAATACAAGTGTCACTCTTATTAGTCTGAATACTGTGATGAGCTTTCATAGTTATCTCAGCCATATAGGCTTGTGAGCATATAGCATTTCCTCCAAATCAACTGTGTTCTGAGAGATACTTGTAGATGCACTTTTATTATTTTTTTCCTGTAGTCTAGTGAATGGATAGGCCACATTCTCAGTGATGTCATTGGTCTTTAGTGAATGGATAGGCCACATTCACAGTGATGTCATTGGTCTTTAGTGAATGGATAGGCCACATTCACAGTGATGTCATTGGTCTTTAGTGAATGGATAGGCCACATTCTCAGTGATGTCATTGGTCTTTAGTGAATGGATAGGCCGCATTCTCAGTGATGTCACTGGTCTATAGTGAATGGATAGGCCACATTCTCAGTGATGTCATTGGTCTTTAGTGAATGGATAGGCCACATTCTCAGTGATGTCATTGGTCTTTAGTGAATGGATAGGCCACATTCTCAGTGATGTCATTGGTCTTTAGTGAATGGATAGGCCACATTCACAGTGATGTCATTGGTCTTTAGTGAATGGATAGGCCGCATTCTCAGTGATGTCATTGGTCTTTAGTGAATGGATAGGCCGCATTCTCAGTGATGTCACTGGTCTATAGTGAATGGATAGGCCACATTCTCAGTGATGTCATTGGTCTTTAGTGAATGGATAGTCCACATTCTCAGTGATGTCATTGGTCTTTAGTGAATGGATAGGCCGCATTCTCAGTGATGTCACTAATCTCTAGTAAATGGATAGGTGGCACTCTGTGATATCACTGTTTTCTTGTTGAATTTATAGGCTGTGTTGTCAGTGATGTCCCTGGTCTCTAGTGAATGGATAGGTTGAATACTCAGTCATGTCACTAGTGTCTTGTTGATGGATAGGTTGATTTTTTTAGTGATTGAATGGATAGGTTTAATAATCAGTGATGTCACTGGTCTCTGTTGAATAGATAGGCTGTATTCTCAGTGATGTCACTGGTCTCTAGTAAATGGATAGCTTGCATTCTCAGTGATGTCACTGGTCTCTGTTGAATGGATAGGTTGAATTCTCAATAGTCCCTAGTGAATGGAAGGGCTGTATTGCCAGTGATGTAACTGATCTCTAGTGAATGGGTAGGTTGAATTCTCAGTGATGTTACTGGTCCCTGGTGAATAATTAGGCTGTATTCTTAATAAAGGTCATTGTTCACTAGTAAATAGATTATTTGTTTTGGTTGATTGGTTAGATTGGTTGTATTTTCAGTGATCTCACTAGTCTGTAGCAAATGATTAGGCTGCTTCTTCAGTGATGTCACTGGTCTCTAGTAAACAGATTGACTGCATTCTTAGTGATGTCACCAGTTCTGTTATATTCGTTATGTTACGTTAATTCGTTTTCGGATAATTCGTTATTTCTGTAGAGTGTCGATATTTGTTATACTGAATCTCGAATCATGTCGAATTCATTCGTTATATCCGCTATAATTTCGTTCGTATTAGTTGAAATTCGATATTTATGTATGTATATTGATTCGTGATAATGATTCGTAGTTTGTAAAGTCGTTTGTTTATTGAATCTATTAACACACACAATGACTATATCTCTTCTCCTCTGCTCAAATACAATACAACACCCTTCTCACTCAGTTCTCAGGAATGAACTTTGCCAGTAATCCAACCTCCAGCACAAAATTAATCAGCTGATTGGACTGTAAGATTTACTTTGAGTTGACCTTTTGTTTCATTAGATCTTTAACAAATTACCGAATCATGTCGAATTCATTTGTTATATCCGCTATAATTCCTTTCGTATTAGTTGAAATTCGTTATTTTTTTATTCGGACATTCGGATGCATCCGAATGTCCGAAAGATGCAAAATTCGGCCGAATTTCGATTTGTTAGGAAACTAATTGGACATGTCTAGTCACTAACATCACTGGTCTTTATAGGAGGCAGCAAAGAACAATCCCTTACATGGGGTGGTCTCTAGTGAACGGATAGGCTGTATTTTCAGTGATGTCATTGGTCTCTAGTAAATGAATAGGCTGAATTCTCGGTGATGTCACTAGGCTCTCGTAAATGGATAGGCTACATGCTTTTTGTCCTACAATTCAACCAAATCATACAATCCAATTTTACGTAAATACCTGGGCTTTTGAAATGAATTAAAATGATACAAAACAACGCGGTATTTGTGTGAGTTTGCCTATTGTCGCAGCACTTAGCAACAATAAGGTCTCGTTAATTGATGATTGTTATTCAGAACATTATGTTTAGAAAATTGTTACTTGGAGCGAGATGTTTACAATGCTGTGCAAATTCGGGGAGGAGACAGCTGCGTGAAACAGATTGTTTCAGGCTTGAAGTGATGCCAGACAGGCTGGCGATTGTTCTCCGCTCATCTCCTGCATTGTACAGGAGGTGCAGAATGCATTGCTAGGCTTATTTTATTAATTACGTTTCAGACATGAGAAATTAACTTTAAGGAATAGATAGACCACACAATCACTTTGAACAGAGCACATTAAAAAGAAATGTTCCTGACTAGATATCTTTCTTGACACAGCGACTGTCTCTTGCAAATTGCTTTCTGGTGGCAAATGCCCAATCCAGTCCAAAACAGAGCCCGTTGAATGCAACTTATAGGGTAACCGATGCCAGGGCCCGTTCACATTTTTGCATTGCAGTAACATGTGTGTTACATGAGTTGGTGTGATACGGGACCATGCCTCCTAAATGGCACACCATTGTACCTTGCCAACTCATGTGCTTTACAGTGTGGTGTGTTGCCACTTGCCAGAAATGGTTAATGCTCCTTTTTTGGTGTATTTGGAAGCTCATTCAAATAAATTGGCCATCTTTACCACTTCAATACAGGTCACTTATACACCTTCCTGCCCAGACCAATTTTCAGCTTTCAGCGCTGTCGCAATTTGAATGACAATTGCGCGGTCATACAACGCTGTACCCAAACTAAATTTTATCATTTTGTTCCCACAAATTGAGCTTTTTTTTGGTGGTATTTGATCACCTCTGCATTTTTATTGTTTGCTAAACAAATAAAAAAAGACCGAAAATTTTGAAAAAAATAAAAGTTTTGCTTTTGTTTCTGTTAAAAAATGTTGTAAATAAGTACATTTTCTCTTTCACTGACAGGCACTGATAAGGCGGCACCGATGAGGTGGCACCAATGAGCGGGCACTGACGATGGGCACTGATATGCGGCACTGATGGGTGGCACTGATATGCAGCACTGATGGGCATTGATAGGTGGCACTGATGGGCACTCATGGGTGGCACTGGTGGGCACTGATGGGCACTGATAGGCGACACTGATGGGCACTGAAAGGCTGCAAAGATGGGTTCTTATGGGTGGCACTGCTGGACACTGATAGGCGGCACTGCTGGGCACTGATGGGCACTGATACGTGGCACTGATATGAGGCACTTATAGGCATCCCTGGTGGCACTGGCAGTGGTAGGCATTGTTAGTGGGCACTGATTGGCAGCTGCCTGGGCATTGATTGGCAGCTGCCTGGGCACAGATTAGTACTTCCCTGGGGGTCTAGGGGGCATACCTGGTGGTGCAGTGTGGATGGCCATCCTGGTGGTCCTGGGTGGCTTCCCTGGTGGTCCTGGGTGGGGTCCGAGGGGGGGCTGTGCTGATAAACAATCAGCACAGATCCCCCGTCAGGAGAGCAGCCGATCGGGTCTCCTCTACTGGTGTCTGTCAGACGCGAGTGAGGAAACCCGATCACCAGCTCTTCTTATTTACATTGTGATCAGCCGTGATTGGACACGGCTGATCGCGTGGTAAAGAGTCTCCGTCAGAGACTCTTTACCTAGATCGGTGTTGCGGGGTGTCAGACTGACGCCCCGCAACAACGATCGCCGCGATGCGCGCCTCTGGGGGACGTCAGTCAGGGAATTGAAACCACTTTGCCGCCGTCATTCTGCTATATGGCGGGCGGCAAGTGGTTGGAAACCGTTGCAATGAATAAAGTACAAGGCATATCCCTCTATAGTGTGTATTAGCCTCAATTTAAAGCACATAGTGTATTCCTATCTGTTATTTCTTCCCTCTTCCCATGCTATCTGCATGAGTCACTACTGACAGTGTGTGCCATCACCAGACAATCCCAAGAGGTGGCCCCACCCCCTCTCCAGCACACAGCTGGTGATTGACAGCCTCAGCTATGCATGTTTCCCTATGAATCTGTGTAAAGGGGGGGTGTCCATCCCCTTTACTCAGGTCTCAATTTACACTCAGCTCTCCATTCTATGCAGTGTATGACATCACATCCCCACCCCCTACCTTCTGGAGCTCAGACATGCTTGGTAAATTCTGGATTTTCAACAAATGTAGAGGAGAGAGCGCTGAAGATAAACAGGTACAACTTATGTAGGAGGATTTTTTTACATCTCTGTGTATCACCTAAAGCTAGTCACTTGACCCGGTATATGTAAAGGTTTACAACCACTTTAACACAACACATAATAATGATTGTGTGCTACCACAATACATCAGTGTTCATGGGCCTTTATTCTTTAGTGGGCACATATGTGTAGTTATTATTGTGATGTTCCAATTGCTTGAATTGAGTTCAATTGAAATGTATGTAAACCCAAAGCCCTTTTATGGAAAGGTATAAAATTCTATGCATTTTTTTTGTTCACACCGCAAGGTGCCATACAATTGAATGGATGTAAGCGACTGCACTCTTGTACATGACGAATCTGATGCTTCTATGCATCAATATTTATCCATGCATGCACGTAGCACATATTTCCTAAAGGCAAAACTTCCTTAAAGGCTCAATTTACAAAGATTTAGCTCAATGATAAGGAACTTTATTGTATTGTTATGAGACTGTTATTTTCAAATCTGAGTGGACTTAGCTTAAAATAGCTGTAACTTTAAAAAAAAAAATAAGGACACTTAACCATTTGTGTTAGCTTTGTGAATTGAGCCTAATGTCTGTTATTTATTAGCCAGAAAATGTTTCTTCTCCGCTCTCTCTGTTCCTGACTTAGTTCTACCAGCCACCAACTCCTATCCATTGAGAGTGCCTTTGCTGGCAATTAACCGCTTGACCTCCGGCAGATTTACCCCCCCCCATTCATGAACAGGCCATTTTGTGATACGGCACTGTGTTATTTTTAACTGACAATTGTGCGGTCATGCAACACTGTATCCAAATAAAATGTACAGTATGTCCTTCCCCCCCCCCCTCAAATAGAGCTTTCTTTTGGTGGTATTTGATCGCCTCTGCACTTTTTTTTTGCGCTGTCAACAAAAAAAGGCAGACAATTTTGAAAAAAAAAAAAAAATATTTTTTTACTTTTTGCTATAAAATACATCCAATAAAAAAATGTAAAAAATCAAATTTCCTGATCATTTTAGGCCAATATACATTCTGCTACATATTTTTGGTAACAACATTCCAAAGCGTATATTATTGGTTTGCGCAAAAGTTATAGCGTCTACAAGCTATGGGACGTCTTTATTTTTATTTATTTATTTACTTTTTTTTTTACTAGTGATTATGGAGGTGTTGAGTGACTTATAGCGGGACTGCGATATTGCGGCAGACATTCTGACACTAACTGACACTTTTGACACTTTTTGGGGACCAGTGACACTAATACAGTGATTATTCCAAAATAAAAAGCACTGTCACTGTACTAATGACACTGGCTGGGAAGGGGTTAACATCAGGGGCAATCAAAGGGTTAACTGTGTGCCTAGCATAGCTCCCAAGTGTCCCTGATTTCGAGGGACTGTCCCTGATTTGGAACAATGTCCCTCTGTCCCTCTTTCCCCCTCATTTGTCCCTCATTTTGGTCTGATCTATATAGTTGTATATAAAATGCACTTTTTATCTTTCAAAAAGTGTTTCCCAGTGCTAAACCTTTCATCTGATTTCTAAATTGCTGCATTTGTAAATTTTAAAAGCCAATATAAAGGAATAGTAATGGTTAAAAAAAAAGCCCTTTTGGATTTAATTAACCTTTTTTGTTTGGTTACTTCTCCTTCAAGGGGGTGTGGCAGGGGGCGTGTCCTATGCCTACATACTTTTGGTAGTAGGTGTCCCTCATTCCCATCTCAAAATGTTGGGAGGTGTGGCCTAGCCAGTGTTTTATTACAGTGTGGAACATAGGCATGTGAACATGGGGTGCGAGGTGTGCCTGGACACACCCTAATCACCCTGTACTGAGCAGATTCCCCCTGCTGACTGGCTTCAGAGAAAGGGACTGGGGAATCTGTGTCCTCAGTCCCTTTCTCTGTCTCAATAGTGAGACATCATGGGTCTGTTTAGACCACTGATATTTCACCAAAGCCCCCCAACAGGGCTCCTTAAAAAAAAAAAAAAATGATAAAAAAATAAAATTGTAAAAAAATAATAAAAAACAAAATTGTAAAAAAAAAAATAAATAAATAAAAGAAAAAAAAAATTAAAATAAAGATAAACTACTGACACCAATCACTACCCTGCTGACAAAGCCCTACTGACTTGTCCACTGCCAGCCATATATATTACACACGCATGTGTGTTTGAGCTTTGGGGTGCACGCCCTAATACAATATGCTGCGCACACCTATGCAAGGGAAAGACATGGATCCATGTCCCTGCTTTACAGAGACACAGGATCTGCTCCTTTCCGTCTTGTCAGAGTGACAATCTGCCTTGTTTACATAGGCAGACCGCTGTCCTGCTTATTTGCTCGGCAGGCGATCATTGGCGGGTATAGGTAAAAATCAAGTCTGCGGTACCCACCGCTGGGCTCCTGCTATGTGTGATTACAGCGGGAGTGAGCGCATGCGCAGCCCCTACCCGGAAGAGCTGAATCATGTATATACACGTGATCCGGCGCACAGGTGCCACCATGTAGCAGTAAAACTTCTATGGGGCAGACCTGAACTAGTTAAGGAGTTCATCCTTATTGGACAGTGCCCTTCCAAGCAAGAAAAAGTGAATCTGCTCTCCATTACAAACTTTGCATGTGTTTATTAAAATACAACCAACCACAAGCCGTTCCACCTGTTCCACTGTCCTTAAGCATTTCACGGCATCTGGAGCATATTCATTGAAGATGGACAGAAACACTTTTGGGCTGTGGGACAGGTGGATCAGCTTGTACTTGGAGTATTTAAAGTGGAACTTCACTCTCTCAACCAACATTGACTATTTTAATCCGTATGCTGCTGGCATTATTAAATAGATAGGAAAGTATATCATATTTACTAGTTTTAAACTTTCTTTTTTACATTTCTTCAATTACTTCCTGGTTTCTGGACTAGGAAAAATGATGTCATACATCCCAGGAGTCTTCCGGATGGGAGGAGGGGTTTTCTCAGCTAAGCACACCCTCCTGCCTGTGTTTCGTCAGATTAGGAGACCTGTCAGATTTTGTAACAGAAGTGACCTTCCGTCGCCGCCATCTTGCTAAACCCCTCACTCCTCCATAGTAAGGATACAGTGAGTAGGCGGCAAGCGGACATCTTGTTACACCCACCGGAGTCTTGCATTTCACACTTATTTTTAACAGTAAATTGAGGTTATATAGTGAAATACAGGATTTAAAAAAACGTCTGACTGTTTGCCAACCTACTCACTGTACCCTTACTGTGGACGAGTGCGGGGTGTAGCAAGATGGCGGCGACTGAATGTCACTTCCATTACAAAATCGAATCTGACGAAACACCTGCATGCCTGAGCTAAGGGCAGATGGATTCCAGGAAGTACATGCTACATGAATCATTTGCCCTCACTCAAGATGACCAAAGCCAGAAATGCTAGGTGGGGTGTTTTTTCAAAGTAATTTCTCAGCAAAATAAAGCATGGAAACATGAATGGATGGAGGCGTTTGCTTTAAAAAGTAAAAATGTATTACGGTAAATAGCGCTTTTGGTTTCCAGTATTTAGATACAGTGTAGTTCCTCTTTAATAAACACATGCAAGGCTTTTCATTGAGAGCGACTTTCCTTTTTTCTTGCCTAAAGTGGATTTTATGGGGCGGCCGGTGACACCGCTGGATTCTTGCCCCCATTGTCGGAGGAGGGAAGGGGTTGATGCCTTTAGTGGGAGTGAACACTTTGCTGCCTAATGGACATTGGATCAGCAGTCGGGGGGGGGGGGGGGGGCTTAGCTATGAAGCCAGGGAAAGTAAGGCCCCAGTAATGAAACTAAATCAGAGAGGGGCACAGGAAAAAACTTTTGTTGGCTAGGTAATGTAATACCAGGAATTCTGTGATGTACACTACCAGGCAGGAATTTTAAATGTTTTAAATCATTCATGGGTGCTCAACCTGTGGCCCTCCAGCTGTTGAAGAATTACAAGTCCCATAAGGCATTGCAAGGCTGACCGTTACAAGCATGCTTCCTAAAGGCAGAGGCATGATGAGACTTGTAGTTCCACAACAGCTGGAGGACAAAAGGTTGAGCATCCATGTTTTAAATTACCAAAAATTGTCCTTGAGATACTGCAGGCATACCTTCTGTCAGTCTCATTTGCAACACCAGCTGGTGTATACTGTAGGTTACGCTGGAAAATGCATATAAAGGGGAATCACAGAGTAATGCACAATATAGAATTCTAAAATAGTAGAAAATAATTAATGGCTGAGCTCAGCCAACTGTCACCTCCCTCTCCAAAGAGAATGCCCTTACTGGTCATTCAGGAAGCCCTCGCAGGTGTCAGAATCTTCTCCCTGGGTACTTCCGGGCGTCAGTCTTCAGCCATTTTGATTGGTTGGTGAGGGATGACTTCAATCCAGTGCATGTGTGGAAGTGCAATCATTCCGGCTCAGCCTGCTCAGAAGAGCTTACAATCTAACAGGGTGGGGCAGGTGGTGCAAAAGGTTGTAACTGTGGGGAATGAGCTGATGGAAGTGGTAGGAGATTAGTTGGAGACGTGATAGGCTTCCCTGAAGAGATGAGTTTTCAGGGATCGCCTGAAGGTAGCAAGAGTAGGGGATAGCCGGACAGGTGGAGGTAGTGAGTTCCAGAGGATGGGAGAGGCTCTGGAGAAATCCTGGAGACATATAGAATCCTGGAGTCCTATAGAATATTACATCATAAAACATCATCAAAAAAAATAAAAATATGGAATTGATATGGAATAATCCCGGTTCACACTTGGATTTCCTATCCACCGCAAACTGTCAGTTTACACTCCACCTGTTTGTGAGTGCCATCGTCGCTTATATTGATTTTTATCTTTTAGTAAATTGTGCTACACTATGCCTGCTTGGCGCTTTTTTCCCTACTCAATATATCATCAAAGTGTCCATATACACCAAAAAGTAATTGATAACCAAATGAAAAATTGTCTGAGCCACTCAGGCTTTGAGGGGTTCTAGTCTTGTGCCCACCACTGTGGGTGCTGGCCGGGGAAGGAGCTCATCTCAGCTCCAAATGTCCACATGTAGCAAAGGAAGTGTCCCATGAGCCGCACATTGAAGCAAACCCGCTGTAATGTGCTATGTGGCAACCTCAGCCTGGGTTCCAAGCATGCCACACCCCCAATTAATTTGGTTCCGCCCCTCCACCCATTATTAATCTCTGAGGGGTGGAGTGAAACGCGTTGGGGGTTGTGGATTAGTTGGAGCCCAGGCTGGGGTTGCCACATGCCATATTACGGTGGGTTTGCTTCCATGTACCAAGCCAAATAAAAATGTTTCAAACACACCACTTCTCGTGAAAAACCATAATTAAAAACACCCTCCAACTGGTGCTACCCTCAGTGTGTTCAGGAGGCTCTTAGCACATCAACGTGAGCATCATTTGATAAATGGTCAATCAGCGGTTAGAGGGTTCCTGGAAGATGCTCGTGCACTCCACATTTATTTAAAACATAGTGAGCACTCACATATATAAAAAGCCCAGCAAGACTATCTGACAGTGCATGCACGTGATCGGCAAAGATACTCCTTCCAGTCCGATATCTGACAAAGCATGCGTGATGAACGCCTGTTAGCACCGCCCAAAGTGTTTCGTCATCTTACTTTTAATATATGAATAAAATAGTACTATGAATACATTTTTAAAATAAATTGTTACATTGTAGTACCTAATGACACTGACTATCTTCAAATATCAATTTACATAGGAGTGTCTGCATTTTGAGAACTGATCCTGTTATGTAATGCATAACAATTCAAGGCTGTCATTTTGACAGCCGGTAATTACCATTATTATTGGTGGGGGAGCGGCAACAGGGAGATAGGAGATACGTCCTACAATCTTATTTGAAGCTTTTTAGAGTATCTCCCATGGTAAAATTATGTGGGTTTGCTGCTTCCACACATCTGCAGGGATTTGACACTTCCATATGCTTCACATATCTGCTCTTCCAGCCACGTTCTGTAGTTTCTCTGTAGTTTCTCGTACATGAAAGCCAAGGTGAAGCTAAGATAAAATAAAGTTCACTTAGAATTTCCCGCCTTCCCGCCTGGCCTATAGCAGATTGACTGCTGGGTGGGCCTTTCGCCCTTCTGAATGGACATCGCATAATGTTCTCTCAGAAGGTGCTGCACAATCTGTTACTGGCTGTGTTCAGTGACTGATCAGTGTACCGGCTACCATTACCAATCACAGCAGATCACATGACAGTCGTAAACAATGCATTTCTTCTTTTCATGCCATCCATTGTGTACAACTATGTTGCTAGTTGTGATTGGTCGATGTGATCACATGGTACAGACAGGGCCAATCACAGCCCATCTGTACCATGTGATTAGCTCTGGCCAATCACAGCTAATCACAACAAAAGAAAACTGAATGAATCAGTTTCATTCAGTAAAATGCTTGCCTATAGCAATGAAAGTCACTGCTGTAAGCAATCATAATGTGTAAAAAAAAAAAAAATTCTGATTAGTTTCTCAGAGTAGTACAATGTTACCATGGTAACATTATATTGCTCCGGTCACAGTGTGTTAAAAAAAATTGTAAAAAAAAAAGATATGAATAAAAAATAGAATTATTTTTTTCTTTTTCGTATTGTCACCAGTCAGTGTCGCTGATCACCTCTACACCAGTTATATGATGCTGTACAGGCATACCCCACTTTTAAGTACACAATGGGGTTTATTTACTAAAGCTGGAAAGTGGAAAATCAGGCTCACTTCTGCATAGAAACCAATGAGCTTCTGGCCCGGTTCACACTGATACGAGTTCATGACGAATTTGTTGCGTCAAAAACACTTTAAATTCGCATGTCATCCCTAAAGTCATTGTTTTCAATGACGGTCGTTCACATACATGCGTTGCGATTCCTCTATGAATGCGATGCAATTAAAAAAAGGGTCTTGTGCGAGTTTACTGCGTTGCGTTGCAAATTTAGTCTCCATAGACATCAATGTAAATGGTTCTTGAATCGCATTGATGGTTCACATATGTGCGAATTCCACCACACTACTCTCCACAAAAACCAGGAAGTACACAGGAAGTTAACACCTTTTTTTTTTTACATTATGATTCCATTGGCTAGAATATAAATCGCAGCTATGTCCAACTCCTGAAATTCGCGGTAAAATCACGGTAAATTCGCACCTCACAAAGGACAAAAAACGGAACAAAATCACAGCGCATCAGTGTGAACCGGGCCTCTAACCCCAGCTTGTTCAATTAAGCTTTGGTAATAAAACCTGGAAGCTGATTGGTTTCTATGCAGAAGTGAGTCTGATTTTGCACTTTCCAGCTTTGGTGACAGTATGTAAAAAAAAAATAAATAAAAGTGAAATTTTTCTTTATTTTACTTTCTTAATTTTCCTAAAAATTATGACCAAAAATGACAACTTCACAACTCGCCGTGCCTCTTACTAAATACCTTGGACTGTCTACTTTCCAAAAAAGGCGTCATTTGGGGGGGATATTTGTACTGTCCTGACATTTTTGGGCCTCAAGAGATTTTGTGGACTCCATAACTTTCCTACAGACTAAATAATATACACATACATATATTTTTACCAAAGAAATGTAGCAGAATACAATTTGGCCTAAATTTATGAAGAACAATTATTTATTTGCAAAATTCTTATAACAGAAATTAAGAAAAATATGTTTTTTTTTTTCTTCAAAATCTTCAGTCTTTTGTCGTTTATTTAAAAAAACGAAAAAAAAAAAAAACAGTGGTGATTAAATACCACCAAAAGAAAGCTCTAGTTCTGTGAACAAAACTTTAAAAAAGTAGTTTGGGTACAGTGTTGCATGACCACGCAATTGTCATTCAAAGTGCGACGGCGCTGAAAGCTGAAAATTGGTCTCGGCGGGAAGGGGGTGTAAGTGCCAGGTTAATCATCTACTAGGGTAATGATATAAAAGACATTTTCTAGCACGTGACTTACATAAAGACAGCTTCACCTTATTCACCGAGCTAAGGAAAGGTTCACTTTACAAAGTACGTTCTCCAATAACAGAACCCTCTGAGTTATGTGTTCTGCGTTCTGCTGCACTATAATGCACTGCAATTCTATTTGTAACTGGGTTGTGGCAGATGATAAAGTGCCTCTTTATCCATTGTCCTGTTGTACACCCTGGTAAGCCTGCTTGAGCTATCGAAATACAATCATGCAATAACTTCTGCTGACCTTCATGTCACACTTTACATTGACATCATTCAATGCTTTGCACTGAGTTAATGGACTTTATCTCATGGAACTCAGTAGCAGCCTTTTGTACTATCATCAGTGAATTATATATTCAAATCCCTAGTTCTGCAGGTATTTTCAGTGACATTTTCAATCATTATTGTAACCTATACCTGAAATCTATTTTTATACAAGTTTGGCCTCGCGGTTCCGGGTTTTGAAATTTAAAGAAAATCTTAAAGTATTACTAAACCCTGAACCTCGCACTCACTATATCTGATCTCCCACAGTACACAGAACATGGAAATGCACTTTTTTTAGTAAATATAAATTGCTAAATACCTTTTCTCATCAGCAGTATATAGCAGTCGTGTGACTTCTATCAGTGTCTGGTTAAAGCTTGAAGGAGGAGTTTTCATTCTCTGATTGTCCTATGAGGCTGCGGGACCCCTGACCTTCTGTCTGGACAGTGCTGATTGGCCCTGTGCTGGTCACATGCACTCTCCCAAGAAAAAAAAAAACCTCTAGCAATACTGCATAGGAAAGACACATATAAGGAGAGGTAAAGTTGCTGCACACCCCGAATGATATATTATGGGAAAATCCCCCCAGAGGGGTTCTTTAGCAGCGAGGTAAATAAGTAATGAGTAAATTGAAAAACAAGGTTATTTATTAAAAATTTATTGACGTAAAAAAATTTCCATGATGGTTAAAATATGAGCTCTGAGAGGGCATACCCAAACGTGCAAATGTTGCAAGCACAGAAATGTACATAACATTACATAGCAAACATGTCTAATGTATGACAAAACGGATGCGTTTCGAACCGTTTTGGTTAGGGTCTTCTTCAGAGGATGAGTTTGCTGCAAAGGGACCGCATTTAGCATATCAGATTGGAAAATGCATGACTGGTTATATATGCAACAATGGCCATCTCACATAATTACCAAGATGCATGCGGTGGGGACCTCCCAACCGAAATTCCCGTAAGAGCTGTCAGATAATCCCGTGTAATGGAAAGGCCAGATAATGCCACAAGGTGATACTCACCAACTGAGCATGCGCAGAGTGCCCCCAAGGCCCTGTTCTATCAGGAGATAGATTGGTGACTGTGAAAGAAAGGGAGGATCAAAGAAGACAGGATTAATCAGCTTTTTTACACAATGCAGAGGATTAACCCCTTAGGTTCCACAGTGAGTATAACAAGCATGCTTTTCTGCATATACAGACTAATTTAACTGTTGTTGGTTTAGTAACACTTTAAAGTGGAACTAAGCTGTATCTCAGTACCACAAATGAAAACACTATATTTTTAATATTCAGAGCAATCTCCCCCATCCATGCATGTCTCCATGCTTTATTTGACAAATCAATTTGAGCTCCCCCCCAAGCATTTTTAGCTATGGCTATCTTGAGTAAAGGCAGATGATTCACGTAGCATGTACTTCCTGTAATCTGCCCTTAGCTCAGGCATGCAGGCAGGAGGGTGTATTTACCTGAGAAAAAATGGACAGTTTCCCCGGTGGGGCTTTAGACAGCAATATCTTGAAATCCAGAATAATAAAAAAATGTATAACCAGTAAGTGCTTTTATTGAACCATGAACAATAGTAATGTTATAATTCAATTGGCATTACAACATAGAGCGCTGGCCAAGTAGTACAATCCATATTCCACAATATAAAGTCGACACATCTTTACACAAAATTATATACAGTCATACATTTCCGGGCTGTTGACGGTATAAATCCCCGACGCGTTTCGACCTGTGTACGGTCATCATCAGGGGGATAGTTGGTTCTATAAAATACATTGAATATCTTCAAAATTTAAGAACATGTCATCATAAATCTCATTGTAAGGTTAAAAATGGTAGTATATTTACCGCTGAAAAGTAGAGGGAATAATCCTTTGGCCAGTAAAAGCCGTAAGTGGATCCGGGGGGCCCCCATATTCGCCCCTGTCTCCCCAGAGCGCATGAGTCCAGCCCAAGGGGCTTGCAAGGAGCCACATAGACACCCTCCAGGGGAAGGAGAAGTCAGCACCTGCGACAAATACCCAATAAGTCAAAATGATTCTCAGCACATTGGCAAGAGTATGAAGTGTATGGGCTAAATGCAATCCTAGTGATCAATATATATTGATCTGGTGTCCTAAGGTTTCATGATTGTAATTAATTATATAGAAGGTGGCAAAACCATAAAAGAAATGGTTGTATAGTTATAGGGTTGTTTGAGTGGTGTGGTGTGTAAACACAGGTGAGTGGGAAGTGATATGTGGTACTAGGAATATGAAAAACCCTTTGAATGATAAAGTAAAATTAGATGGATGGCCAGCACAATGCTGACTACAGTGCCATGTCCAGGTGAATGAAATAGTGTGTAGTGTCAGCCAACACATGGTGGAATAAAAGTGAAAAACAAGTCAAAAGGAAAGTGTGTGAATGAATAAAACCAAATGAAACAATCAAAAACATGTGTGAAAGATCTAAGCTGATTATAGGAATAGGAGTATGAGTGTAGTGTTGTGATATTAGAGGAGAAGGAATATATGTATAGTATAATAATTTACCTTGTGCCACAGTGTGGCTGATGTAGTATGGTAAAGTTTGACTTGTATGAACCAAATTGCAATGAAGCAAAAAAGGTAAAAAGCTGGAGCCAAAAAAGGATTTGTGCAGTGCCATCCATTACGGTCTGCGTGGAGTCATAGTAAGACTCACAGGCAGCCGATCATGGATATATGCCTAAAGTAGGCAATTAATTGAGTAGGCACAGGTGCTGATCTCCTCCCCCCCCAGAGTGAGCAGCCCACATGTGGCTCCCCCGGCATCCCTGTAGGCGGAAAAAAAAAAAAACCCCAGCAGCTGCCGTCAACTCCGCCGCAAACCGCGAGATGTCGCGGCGCCGTGCACACGCCAAAGTAACTCGCACATGCGCACCTCGCCGCGGCTCATCCGGAGGTGATCAAGGGATGCCGCCGGCAGAGCGAAGCTCACGTCGGCGGACAATGGATACAAACGTCCGTCAATCAGAGCATGGGGGGGAGAGCTCAGATCCTGGATCACCCCCACATTCTCACCCTGCCGGGAAGCCTTCAATTAGACCAGGACTCACCCCCATGAAGCCGACAGGGGCGGCAGAGGTCCACCATGATCCATGACGGCCATAATCTAAAGTGCATATGTAAATGCAGTAGGCACTAAATTGTAGATGATGAGGTAATCATTGAATTTATGCAGGAGCTGAGTGGTAGCTCACTGACCCTGGATCCTAACATGTATATTTACAGAACAGGTGTTAGTTAAACATCTGATCTACTGCAATACAGGAGTCTAAAATAGATCTATCCTGATGCATGAGGTAGGAAAAGATACAGTTACGATCTACTCCCCCATTTTGGGGGGCGTTTCCTCCGCAAGAGGCAAACAAAGTGTCACCCCCAAAATGTGTATCGTATCAAAAGAGGTTTTAGACATGTGAGGGTTAGAAGGGCCGTATGAGCAACACAAAGCTCCTGCCATGTCTCTCATGTGTCATAGGGGAGAAGGGGTGTTTAACCACCCAAAATTCGGTAATAAAGAGAAAAACACATGTGGGAGAGACGCATGCGCTGCACACCCCAAAACAATAATGGTAAAAAATGGACAGTTTCCCCGGTGGGGCTTTAGACAGCAATATCTTGAAATCCAGAATAATAAAAAAATGTATAACCAGTAAGTGCTTTTATTGAACCATGAACAATAGTAATGTTATAATTCAATTGGCATTACAACATAGAGCGCTGGCCAAGTAGTACAATCCATATTCCACAATATAAAGTCGACACATCTTTACACAAAATTATATACCTGAGAAAGCCCCTCCTCCCCTCCTTCAGATGAAAGAATAAATATGCCCATTAGGACTCCTATATCTGGGATATATGACATCATTTTGGCCTATGCCAGAAACCAGGAAGCAACTGAAGAAATATAAGAACAGGTACATATAATATACCTTCATATCTATTTTACTAGTGCTAGCAGCATTACGATTAAAAATAGTCAATATTGAAAGTTTAGTTCTGCTTTAAACCAAACCAACAATTTAACAATTTTGCTGCCAGGTACATATGCCGTACAGACCTGAGAGTAGGGGGTTTCACACACAATCCGGTGGCTGCAACCTTGGGGATTATGTATAAAACTGACAGGCAGAATCCCTGGCAGCCGCCCGATTGCTCACACACGCCCCTAGTATGGCCCCCCCCCTGCGCCCTACTGGGCTCCGCTTGTCCATCTGCAGGCCCAACATGGCAGGTGGAGGGGAGGAAGGAGAGTGAACACACAGTTGATGCTCACATCAAACACTAGAATGGGAGAAAAAATAAGATCTTGGTGATTTTGTCCACAACATTTTTTGTGATGAAAGGCATACTGGTTTAAGTATTTCTGTAACTGTTGATATCTTATGATTTGTGGTTGAACCTAAAGTCAAGCTATTCTCAACCAGGGTTCTGTAGAACCCAGGAGTTTCTCTAGAGATTACTTGGAGTTCCTTGAGCTGTGACTGATTGACCTTCTATTTTATGGTGCCTGCAGAGTTCCAGACCAACCAATACAATACCATTCTGACCTCCACTGTAAGGGGAATATTTTTCCAAATCATCACCAATGTAAAACCTCGTACACGCGATCGGACTTTCTGATGGGAGATGTCAGAATCCGACCGCGTGTACGCTCCATCGGACAATTGTTGTCGGATTTTCCGCGGACAAAAGTTGGATGGCAGGTTTTAAAAAAAGTTGGCGGATTTTCCGAGCGTGTGTACACAAGTCCCTCAGACAAAAGTCCAAAGTACAAACACGCATGCTCGGAAGCAAGGACAAGCCGGAAGCGGTTGGTCTTGTAAACTAGCGTTCATAATGGAGAATTAACATTCGTGACGCGGCAAATTATGGAATCTCCAAATGCAGCGCACAATTCTCTTCTTCTTTAATGGGATAATAATGAAGCTGCTTTGCTGGTGATACTGATGGAGTTATTGCAAACAAATTTTCAAAGAATTTTTTTTCTAGTGATATCAAGAATAATATTATTATTATTTTTTTATTTGGGCAAGTTACCACAACACCATTATCCCGTAGTTTTTAAGATCGAAGATAAAACTATGTTGGTGTTCCTTGTCAATTTTACATTCTATTTTTTAAATGTAACTGCCGACTCCCAAACTGTCATTTGAAGTAAAACACATAGCCAAGTATTATTCTACACATTTTTTTTATTGTGTATTACCAATAGAAAACAAATAAAATTAGGCATGTTATCTGCCAATAGAACTTAACCAAAAAGTGCATTCTATGCATCCAAAAATATAGAAAATATACCAAATCAAATCATTATTATAAAAATAAAAACATATAAAAATAATGTCAAAGCAATAACTCCAAGGCCAATAATAAATAACACGTTATCTCCTCCGATTACGCAACATGTCTGGTTGACGAACAGCCGTTCAGAAATGAACTGAAAAGTGCGAAATGAAAAGCGCGAAATGAAAAGTGAGAAATGAAGAGCGCAAATCAACACTCACTAAACTTCTACTAACATGAAGAAGGAGCCCAAAGGGTGGCGCTAAAGAGTTGAAAAACAACATTCGTATTTGTTGGCCAACAATTGTGTGGCCGTGTGTATGCAAGACAAGTTTGGGCCAACGCCCTTCGGACAAAAGTCCACGGTTTTGATGGCCAACAATCCGATCATGTGTACGAGGCTTTAGAGACATTTTTCCTATTGACCCCAGATAAGTTGATTTTATCAGGGGGTTCCCCAAGACCTGAGCATTATTTTAGATTTTCCTCTGGGGTGAAAAAGCTTGAGAAGGACTGCTTTAGAGTTTTCTTAGAATAATGCAAAATACAAAAAAAAAAAACCCAGTAAAGCCTTGTTTCAGAGGTCAAATGTGAATGGCCAGACTGGGGCATACAGAAAAACTACAGGAACTCATAAAACCACTCTGGTAAGCAGAAAAGCATCTCAGAATATCCAACGTGTCTAACTTTGAGGCTTATGGGTTACAACAGCTGAAGATCACATTGGGGTCCACTTCTGCTAGCCAAGAACAGAAAGATGAAGTAGCAGTGGTCACAGGCTCACCAAAACTGGACAGTTGAAGAACGGAAAATGTAGCCTGGTCGGTTGAAACTCAATTTCTATTGAGGCACAGATATTGTAGTCCAGTCACCATCAGATCTCAATAAAAAAAAAAAAAAACATGTTTGGTGTAGGGGAAAATAGGCAATTCCCAACACAAATGTGTAACTTACAAATTTACAGAAATTGCACAATGCAATCATGGCAACATAGACCGAATCGTAAAGAAATGTTTGTGAAATATAGAATCTAAGACACAGAGAATTGAGGCTGTTTTGTGAGCAAAGAGAGGCTCTACCCAGTATTAGTATTTTGTTTGTAATAAATTGTTTGTCGAGCAATTGTTTTTCTTCCCAATGAAAGTAAACAAAAGGTGGTGGGAATATTTATGCATTTCATGGTATGAAGGATGCATCAGGGGATGGGGGACACAATTGTAGGATCAGAAAACTGTGTAACAATTTGTATTAGGTTTGAAAAGCTACACCAACAAATACCAAGACAAGCTCCAGAACAATTAGATGTGAGGCACTGGACTCAAAGCTTCCAATCTGTCAGAAAATGTTGAGAAAAAGAGATGAAGACAGTAATCTTAAAAGTCCATATTCATTTATTGCAGGTAAAAAAATGTGTCAATTGGAAGATACAGTAAAAGGTTTCCAACACGCTTCGGAGGCTGACAGCCCCTCCTTATCAGGGCTCGAAAGTAGAAGTTGCCTCCCATAGGACTCTAACCAAAAGACTCCTGGGAAGTCTTCTATATCAATCTTGATGAACGGATGAACGTGTGTTTAGGTTCCTCCAGACTATGAAAACAAAATATTAGCCTCATACGGTAATGCCTCTATCCAAGAGACAACCTTCCTTGATGCGTTTCACCACTCTTGGCTACCTCACAAGAATAGGGGAAGTCTACAAGAGGAGCTAAATGGAATGCAGCTGATTTTTTTTTATATTCTTAATGGCCAGCAGCAGTGGTGTTCTTATGGGGGTGCGGAGGGGGGGTGTGGACCGCACATGGGTAACACCCGCCAGAGGGGTGACACCATCAAGTATGAAGTAGGAGGGGAGGACACAATGCTTTATCATTAAAGGGGGTAGGATGTGTGGGGGAGGTGTGGCTGACACCATGTTTTACTGCGGACAGGGGGTGGTGACACCATGTTTTACCGTGGATGGGCAAGGAAGTGGTGGTGATTGGTGACACCATATTGTACCATATACAGAGGGGAGTGGGGACACCAAGTTTTACTGTGATTTACCCCGGGGGGGTGTGACACCATGCTTTACCGCACCAGGTGACACCAACCCTAGTGACGCCCCTGGCCAGCACCTGGAATGTCCTTGTATAGGACAGGCCAGTGTTGAGCTGAGCTATGGATCTGTGGGAGTTTAGTTTCCTCCAGAATTATTCCTAAACAGACATTCACCTTGACCAATAGAGAACATTTGCAAGGAGTTTATAGATAATAGTCCTGTAGGAAACAACTTATTTTTTAAAGCCCCAATGAAGGGGAGCTGTCGGCAATGCATTGGATACTTTTTATCTTTCTTTTGTTATATTTTAACCTGCAATAAATCTTCAGGTGGTACTAAAGACTACATTTTTTTTTTTTACTTTATTGCATTCTCTGCATTCACTACCTGTTAGACATGTGCACACTGAAATATTTCGTTTCGGAATTTCGTTTTCGTCCGAAAAATAAATTTATTTAGTTACTCCCGAAATTCGTTTTTATTTATTTCGTTTTTCGTTAAAAATTGCATTCGTCCGAAAATCCAAATTAAGGTCGAATCTGTCATTGAAGGCTTATGGTGTCTGTCGAATGTTCAAAGAAGATTCGACGGAGCAGCTAAACTGTACGACGCCGTATAGTTTAGCTGCTCCGTCGAATCTTCTTAGAACTTTCGACAGATACCATAAGCCAAAGATTCGACGTTTGTATGTTTTTCACTGCTTTGTCGAATCTTCGTCGTTCATGTTGAATGTATATAGTTCAAACAGAAAATGGACTGGTGATAGTAATCACTGATCAGAAAGGGAACAAGATAGGGAATATAGAATCTATATAGAATCTTTATCTATAATATAGAATCTATAATAAGAGATCCCCCCCCCACAACATGGGCAACCTCTGAGGCTATCACAACACTAGCAACACTAGTATCACTATCAAGTTTGCAACACTAACACAATAGCAGCAGATTATTATGAAAAAGTTAAGTTGAACTGTAGCTTGCTTCACTATTGTTTTGCTGCTGTGCTTATGCTTAATTGCTAAATAATTCAGGTTCTCTGACAAACGGACCAACTAAGATTGACTGTCTTCTGAAATGAAATGATTCAGTGTGTGTGTCTCTCTCTGCTAGCAAATCGTAAGTGAAAGTAAGTTGGCTGTACGTGTGTACTTAGTTCTAGCTATTTTACTGCTCCTCCTCTTTGGTTACAATCAGCCAATAACGTTTTTATTTATTTCGTTTTTCGTTAAAAATTGCATTCGTCCGAAAATCCAAATTAAGGTTGAATCTGTCATTGAAGGCTTATGGTGTCTGTCGAATGTTCAAAGAAGATTCGACGGAGCAGCTAAACTGTACGACGCCGTATAGATTACCTGCTCCGTTGAATCTTCTTAGAACTTTCAACAGACACCATAAGCCAAAGTATGTGTGTACTTAGTTCTAGCTATTTTACTGCTCCTCCTCATTGGTTACAATCAGCCAATAACATACATCATCATCATTATTTTTATTCATCTTTTCTCCCCTACGTCAAATCTTTTTTGCCCTACATCGAATCTTTTCTCTCTATGTCAAATCTTTTCTCTCTATGTCGAATCTTTTCTCCCCTACGTTAAATCTTTTCTCTCTATGTCGAATCTTTTCTCCCCTACGTCGAATCTTTTCTCTCCATGTCGAATCTTTTCTCTCCATGTCGAATCTTTTCTCCCCTACGTCGAATCTTTTCTCTCTGTCGAATCCTTTCTCTCTATGTAGAATAATCTTGGACTAATAGAGTTAGGGTTAGGCACATTCGACCACAGGTTTGATGGACACAGATTGTTATTGTCATCATCATGTCGAATCTCCTATCTATATCGAACTGTTGTAGCAACGAAAACGAAAATAAAGCATTTGTTTATGTCGGATCTTTCGTTTTTCGGATTCTGCACTTTCGTTATCGTTTGTTAAAATGATAATGAAAATACCTGAAATTCGGACGAAAATGCATTTGGACGAAAACAAATGCACATGTCTACTACCTGTCCTATTCCCCATCCCTAAAGACTTATCTGGCTCCATGTCACCACTTCATTGCTGTCGCCAGCTCCTGGATTGATTCCCTCACTTCCTGCTTTCAAGAGAAACTGGGGGCCGCAGAGCGATAGGAAACCGCTGCTGTCAGTCAAACTCCTGTGAGGAGGGAGCGGGGTGTGGCTTACAAGTGCTGCGTGTGTCTATGGATGTGTACAGCCTAGCTTGAGAATGCGCATGTACGGATGAATTCTTGGCACGTGGCTTGCTACAGGAGGAACTCAGATTAGGAAGAAGCTGAAATCACCAGTTGGGGACTGCCAGAAAAAGAGGAAAGCAGCTTTTCTTTAGTTAAAAAAAAAAAAATTATAGCCTTTAGTATCATTTTACGGTGACCATCCGGTGCTCATTAACCTGATTTCATTTAGATGTAAAGAAACAAAGCAAATTTTGCTCTCTTTCAAGAATTTGATGAGTTTACCTAAACACAGCAAAAAGTTTAATTTCTTATATAATACTAGCCGCTAGAATAACCACTGTGCTTTGTTGGAATCAATCTGGAATAACATTTGATTATGTAATACAAAAGTTGAACTGGGTTATGTTCAACAATATATTGACTTGCATTTTACATAACTGCCTTACTATTTTTGACAATACGTGGCGACCTTGGTTACATTATTCATCAGGAATATTAGCGATTAGTGAAAGAAAAACCATGACTGTCCTTATCTTGCCCACATTTTCTTTCTTATATTTCCTTCATTTCTTTCTTTTTTTTTTTTTATATATATGATTTATTTTATTTTGAACAACTTTAAAAACACTATTCAGTTGGTTAGTGATTAATTACAATTATACTTATTATACTGCGTAAATACTACTTTATATACTGATTCTTTTAATATCTTGTTTAACCGCTTGCCGACCAGCCGCCACAGTTTTACTGCAGCAGAATAGCTCAGCTGTGCGAATCGCCGTTATGTTACGTTGCTTCTTATTGTGGCCACTAGGGGCGCGCGCCCCTGCTTGCTCGCCCCCAGGGCCGATGCGAGTGCCGGGCAGGCACGATGACCGCCGGACTCCCGCGATTGCTCGTGACACGGCGAGAACCGGGATCTCTGTGTAAACACAGAAATCCCGGTTCTCTGAAGGGAGAAGAGACAGATCGTGTGTTTATACAAAGTAAGAACACCGATCTCTCTCTTCCCCTAGCAAGTCCCATCCCCCCTTCAGTTAGAACACGTAGTAGGGAACACAGTTAACCCCTTGATCGCCCCCTAGTGTTAACCCCCTTGCCTGCCAGTGACATTTTTACAGTAATCAATGCATTTTTATAGCACTGATCGCTGTATAAATGCAAATGGTTCCAAAAATGTGTCAAAATTGTCCGATGTGTCCGCCATAATGTCGCAGTCACGATAAAAATCGCAGATCGCCGCAATTACTAGTAAAAAAAAAAAAAATAATAAAAATGCTATAAATCTATCCCCTATTTTGTAGATGCTATAACTTTTGCGCAAACCAATCAATATACGCTTATTGAGATTTTAATTACCAAAAATATGTAGAATACATATCGGCCTAAACTGAGAAAAAATTTGCTTTAAAAAAAAAAAAAATGGGGGATATTTATTATAGTAAAAAGTACAAAATATTGTGTTTTTTTTCAAAATAGTCGCTGTTTTTTTGTTTATAGCGCAAAAAAAAAAAGCTGCAGAGATGATCAAACACCACCAAAAGAAAGCTCTATTTGTGGGTAAAAAAAACGTTGCACGACCGCGCAATTGTCAGTTAAATCGACGCAGTGCCGAATCGCAAAAAATGGCCCCAGTCATTTAGCAGCCAAATCTTCCGGGGCTGAAGCGGTTAAACAAAGATATTAGTCTAATGGTTTGATTTTGTTAATAAATCTGCTAAATCCCTACTTTCTTTTTTTTTATTAGGGATACATTTCAATGTAAGTTATATTCATATGTTCTGCTTTTACTTTTTCAATACCTTAGGTATTTATTACCTTGTATTATTAACAATGTGGTAATTATACCGTGTCAAGAAAAAAAACAATAAAATTCTTGAACGTTAGATATAAAGAAAATCACACAAACAAAAAAAAGAATTAAACTAGTAAAAGACCATTGCAACTATAAAAAAGACATCTTTTCACACAAGACCTCCCTTTTAAATAAGACCTTGACAGATCATTCCGATACTCTTTCTATGGTTGTCTTTTGTTTTATGGAATTAACCTCAGAAAAAAAGGATTACTTTATTATGGTAACTCATTCGCCTTCTAAATAAAGCCCAAAAAAAATTCCTCAACCTTCCGGTTAACTATAAGATGACAGCCGCTCTTTAGCGGTAAACCAGAAATGAATAATAAAAATCACACCAAACCTATTGCACTAAATCTAAATTCTTTGAATCAAAAGGTATTAAAAGAGTTGTAATTCAGGAAGTCTTAAAAAAACCCCAAATGATGGCTGCGATCTCACCGACTAGTTTATGGCGCTCTTAAAATCTTGCTGGCGGCTTATAATGAAAGCATTCAAATTCTTCCCTCACTTTCGGAGAAATATGAATTGATCACGGGCCTCCCTGCCACATTTTCATTACGCGTTCAGTTTCAGCTGACAGACTTCTTCATAAAAAGTGCCATTTCTCTCCTCTTGTAGCCTTTTTAGTTTACGATCAAAATCAATGAAGGCTGAAGTTTTCCACAGCTATCTATAAAATGCAATTACTGTATACAACGCGCGGTAAAGATCCCACCGTGTATAGGCTGCCGAATTATTTATGCCACTTTCCTCCGGAGCGCTATTGATCTTCATTACTGAGTTCTTTATAAAACAGTAAAGACTACGTGTTCTACTGAATAATAGTTATTGGGCATGATTTACGACCGGGTGATAATGACCTTTGCTTTACCTTCTTCCTGTAGAGCATCCTAACTGCACAGGATCCCTTTTAAACTTTATATAAATGGATTTCTTTGTTATTATAAATAATGCTAAATTTAAGGCAAACAGCTAAATACATATATGGGAGCTGTTTTACCTGCCAAATGATTTGTATTTCTTTCCATGCAGTCCTAAGTTGTACACAGCACTGCCATCCAACATAGCCCAGTTTGGTAGGACAATTTATGACAAATTATTAATGAATTTGTTATGGACTTTGAATGTGTGATTCATTGATATATTTTTAGTTTGCACTTTTTAAAAAATACACTATATTACCAAAAAGTATTGGGACGCCTGCCTTTACACACACAAGAACTTTAATGGCATCCCAGTCTTAGTCCGTAGGGCTCAATATTGAGTTGGCCCACCCTTTACAGCTATAACAGCTTCAACTCTTCTAGGAAGGCTGTCCACAAGGTTTAGGAGTGTGTCTATGGGAATGTTTGACCATTCTTCCAGAAGAGCATTTGTGAGGTCAGGCACTGATGTTGGACGATAGTTCCTTCACCCCAAACTCGCTCATCCATGTCTTTAGGGACCTTGCTTTGTGCACTGGTGTGCAGTCATGTTGGAACAGGAAGGGGCCATCCTCAAATTGTTCCCACAAAGTTGTGACCATAAAATTGCCCAAAATGTCTTGGTATGCCGACAGCCTAAGGGTTCCCTTCACTGGAACTAAGGGGCCAAGCCCAATCCTTGCAAAAAAAACCCCCCACCTTAATCCCCCCTCCACCAAATGATTTGGACTAGTGCACAAAGCATCCATAAAGACATGGATGCACAGAGTCTTGACCTCAACCCAATAGAACACCTTGGGGATGAATTAGAGAGGAGGCTGCAAGCCAGGCCTTCTTGTCCAACGTCAGTGCCTGACCTCACAAACTTGCTTCTGGAAGACACACTCCTAAACCTTGTGGACAGCCTTCTCAGAAGAGTTGAAGCTGTTATAGCTGCAAAAGGTGGGCCAACATAATATTGAACCCTACAGACTAAGACTGAGACGCCTTTAAAGTTCATGCGCGTGTAAAGGCTGGTGTCACAATACTTTTGACTATATAGTGTAAGTATTGATTAATATGGGTATATGAATTCGCAAATGGCTTTATTGTTTTTTTATATCTATTTCCATTAATTATGTGCACTAATGTGGTGGGTGGAACAAAGGAAAGGGGAGTATAAGATACATCAGGGGTGAGGTAGTAAATTATACCAATTGTTTCACGCTGCATGGTCAAAGTACAAGTTCACTTTATACTCCAAGAGCGCAGCAATTCTTAAAAATGATAATACACTATCTGTTCCCTTTAAGTTCCTCGCTTCTATAATATGATATCCAATATCAGCAGAAAGGGCAGAACTGTTCTTCTAATTAAACAAAAGTGCAGTGGATGCAAATTTGTAAACAGGAGTAATGTGACACATTTAATTAATTAAGCTAAGGAGAGGAATGGTTTTGCAATCAGGGCTAAAGAAATTAACTTAGTAAAGAAGTTGCTCTGATGGTTTTATTGCAGTATGTTATGTAGCTCACATCTAAATACAGAGTTGCTGTATTAAAACAGAAAGGTATTCACATATTACTTCCATCACAAGTCAGAGTGCAAATGTATTCTCCAATCATCCTTGCATGTCCTGGAGTAACCTTTCTCAACCTTTTGAATATTGAAGAATCCTTGAAATAACTTTCCAGTCTCAGAGGACCCCTTGCTATAGTTACAGGTCACAGTACATTAGGATGGTAGTCATTGGGAAGAATGCTCCCTACACTGGAGTTTAGTGGGAAGAAGGCCCTCTACATATAACTAAAACGATTATTGGTGTCAGTGGTTGCTTATCTGAGAAGTAGAAATTGCTCATTGCTCAAGGAACCCTTAGCAAACTCTGGAGGAACTCTGGTTGAGAAAGGCAGTCCTTGAGGGTTAGGTTCAAAATCTGTGGAGAGAGACTGGGGTATCACTGGGGTATCACTGAGACATAACGACCATTTATGTCAGCCATTCTCAACTGAGAGTTCCTTCAAATGTTGATGAGGTTTCCTTGGGTTGTGGCTGATTGACTCCCCATGGTGCCTGCATAGTTTCGGGGCCAACACTACTTGGCATAGCCAGTTGTATGACACCAACAATTTTTTTTAGCTGTTTGTAAGGGTGGAATTCTGACCACCACTGGCAACCAATATAAGGGATATTTTTCTCATATATTTGACCTCTAGACATGTGCAGAACAAAAAAAAAAATTGTTTTGCTTTGATTCGTTATTTACATAAATTTGTTTAGTTAAATTTGTTTCATTTGTTTAATTCGTTTTCGGAATTCGTTTAGTTTTTAAATTGATTTGAAAAGTTTTCGAATCAATTTTAATTCGTTTTCAAATTCAAAAAGTTTTCCAATAGAAAAGTTTTCAAATTCGAATGGTTTTTAAATTCAAATAGTTTTCCAATTTTCAAACAGAATAAAATAGAATAGAAAATAAAGGAAGATAATAAAAGAAACCTTTTTTTTTTTCTATTCTCTTTCTTTATTTTCTATTCTATTTTATTCTCTTTGGAAATTGGTAAACTTTTCGAATTCAAAAACTTTTCGAATTCCTTCCAATTTTTTTTTCGTTATTTCGAATTCGTTTTTATTCGGTACTATTATAATTCTGAAATTCGGATGCATCCGAATGTCCGAATAACGAAAATACGTCCGAATTTTTATTCGGAACGAAGCGAACCGCACATGTCCGCTGACCTCCAAAGAATTGATTTTAGAAGTGATTGCCTAAAATTACCAAAAAAATATATCCAGGGTTCCCCTAAAGTACATAGGTTGAGAAAGGCAGATTTATGTGCTGCTTTCTTGTGTCAAAAATAAGCAATAATAACCTTAGTATGACTTTTTTTTCTTGTTTCTGAACACCTGATAGGATCAGGGATCTTAAAACATAATTCCACGCTAAAACTGGTATTTTTCTTTATATACGGGACATTTTCCTATATCTTTAATGGACTCTTTGTGAGTTCCTAGGTCTGCACAACAACAGTGCCCATTATGAGCAATTCCATCTCTTTCTCTCTGCTGGATTTATAACATTTATTCTATATTATTGAGAATATAATGGTAGCAACACACAAAGGTAGGCAAGATACTCAAAACTTCCAAAATGTGTGAATTGTGTCAGGGAGATTTTACTGTTAACAAGACATATCACAAGACAGGGACCCACAAGGCTCTACCTTTGACTAAAATATCACCTTTAGGTGGATTGACCCTGTAAAATTTAAGGCATACTGAACTTTAAACTAATAGAACTTCCAAGACGCATTCATAAGTTGCCCCCTATGAGCCATATCAATGGAATATTCCTACATGCAATGGAAGTACAGCAACAAGAAAGGGCTGTAAGATAAATAATAAATCCTTTTTCCTTTTGTTAGCAAGTTATACAAGTTTATTCATTCAGTTTTTTTGTTTCAAAACATCTGCAAGGTCATTCTGGTCTTTAAGTTAGCATGACCCAGAAACAAACACTGCACCGAGTAATAAATCAAATCTGAATTTAGAAAAGGTTTAATTATTTTAATAAGGACCAATGATAAAATCAGACAAGTAAATATATTACCTGGTATGTTCTCATGTGCTTTCTTGGGCTGTGAAGCTATTCATTGTGCCCACAAGTATTTAGACCAAGGTTTCTCAACCAGGGTTCCATGAAACCATAAGGTTCCTTCAGAGGTTGCTAGTGGTTCCTTGAGCAATGAGCAATTTCCGCTTCTCAGATAGTTTCCCACTGACACCAATGATCTTTTTAGCTATCTTGGGCTGTGAAACTATTCATTGTGCCTACAAGTATTTAGACCAAGGTTTCTCAACCAGGGTTCCATGAAACCATAAGGTTCCTTCAGAGGTTGCTAGGGGTTCCTTGAGCAATGAGCAATTTCCGCTTCTCAAATAATTTCCCACTGACACCAATGATCTTTTTAGCTATCTTGGGCTGTGAAACTATTCATTGTGCCTACAAGTATTTAGACCAAGGTTTCTCAACCAGGGTTCCGTGAAACCATAAGGTTCCTTCGGAGGTTGCTAGGGGTTCCTTGAGCAATGAGCAATTTCTGCTTCTCAAATAAGTTCTCACTGACACCAATGATCTTTTTCGCTATCTTGGGCTGTGAAACTATTCATTGTGCCTACAAGTATTTAGACCAAGGTTTCTCAAACAGGGTTCCATGAAACCATAAGGTTCCTTCAGAGGTTGCTAGGGGTTCCTTGAGCAATGAGCAATTACTGCTTCTCAAATAAGTTCCCACTGACACCAGTGATCTTTTTAGCTATCTGTAAGGAGTATTCTTACCACTGATCATCACACTACTGTATCATGAGTTGTAGATATAGTAACTTTAAGTCGGCGTTCCCAGACACCGGAAAGTTTTTTCAAGGGTTTCTCTGTGTTAAAAAAGTTGAGAAAGGCTGATTTAGATTGATTGCAAAAGAAGAACAGTAGTACAATAGGCAAAGACACGCTAGCATCAGGCTGGAATTCTAATTGAAAAATAAATTTATGGACAAAATAAACCTCACTTTCCGGACCTGATCAACTCAAGTGGCCCTGAAATATGTTGTTCCTTTTGCAAATATTGTTCCTTTGATTCGCATTAGTGCTGCAGACCTCATTTTCCTCAACAGACTCTTTGACTCAACCTCTTCTTTCCATTCAGTAATCAGGGACAGAGTTGACATTGTTCCTTAAGGCATGAACTTCTTCTCAAACCATATGTAACCTTACAAAAGAAGCAGGTGACCTACATAAAGCACCTTCTTAAGAATTGGTTCTGACAGCCATACTAAACTCTAACATATAAGGGCTATCTTTTTTTTTTTTTAATTACAAAAATGTAAACAGATGGTCATTCAATAGCTTTTTTATTTTAAAATTTCAACATAGCTATCCATCAAACCTTGTGTATGTTCTTTCGGGGGAAAGAGTACACAAGTAAGTAACGTACTCGCTGAGAACAGTTTTAGTATACATGACCATGCCAGAGAATCAGGAATTAATATGCATGTTTCATCAGAGGTGTTCATGTTTTTGATGACCCCTAAGTCACACAGAAGGAACAGGGAATATCCAATCAAGAAAATTACATGGTGCAACAGCACAAATTGATGCATACGAAAACAGAATTAAATTAGAGAAATTATGTGGTGTAAAATGAAAATTGGATTTGATTTTATTCTCGTAGGGATAAATATTGAACACCTATTTTTGCTTGTTACCTTTCTCCATCTGATATTGATTTTTTTGTACAACCTCACTTTAAAATATGAGATTTGTATGAAATATGCTTGTTCCTCTCAAAAAAAATTTTATTCTAATTTATTCAGAAATGTAGTTATAAAAACAATGGACAATCCTTCCAAAGCTACAATTATTAGGTGAAGAGCAATCAATTTCCACATTCTACGTTTGCTTATTAAAGAATATAGCAAATTACTCCTAGAGTTCTGAAAATGAGTGTTTGTTGGTTAACTGTTGAGCAGTTGTGTTATGAAGTTTCCCTGCTGTATCAGTAAATAAATTTACTCAACTGAGATTCCATTTGGATTAGACAGATAGTTTGGGTACCCAAATATCCTCAAACAATGTCCCTATCCACTTGATGAACTAACCCACTCAACCACCTTGGAAGTGAACTGGTAAAGAGGTATTTGGTAAGTTTGAGGTTACTGTAGTTTTGGGTAGTACACAGCACATTTCCAAAAGTGTTACAATATGGATGGTACTAAAGATATGCCATTTTGAAAAAGTACAAAATATTGGTACAATTGTGAAGACAAACGTCATCAAGAACATGCAGAAGAAATTAGAGTAACCAAAAATAGAATAAATACAAAAATGTAGTCAAAAACAGTCAAATTGGTGGATCACAATAGAGATCCTACAGATAATCAGTCTAGAAATAGACTTATAATGGAAGAGCATACACTATATTACCAAAAGTATTGGGACGCCTGCCTTTACAAGCACATGAACTTTAATGGCATCCCAGTCTTAGTCCGTCGGGTTTAATATTGAGTTGGCCCATTCTCTGCAGCTATAACAGCTTCAACTCTTTTGGGAAGGCTGCCCACAAGGTTTAGGAGTGTGTCTATGAGAATGTTTCACCATTCTTCCAGAAGCACATTTGTAAGGGTCAGACACTGATGTTGGACAAGAAGGCAGTCTCCACTCTGTGCAGGCCAATTAAGTTCCACCACCCCAAATTCGCTCATTCATGTCTTTATGGACCTTGCTTTGTGCAAATCATTTAGTTGAGGGGGGATTATGCTGTGGGGTTGTTTTTCAGAGATTGGCCTCTTAGTTCCAGTGAAGGAAACTCTTAAGGCATCAGCATACCAAGACATTTTGGACAACTTCACACTCTGAACTTTGTGGGAACAGTTTGGGGATGGCCCCTTCCTGTTCCCACATGACTGCACGCCAGTGCACAAAGCAAGGTCCATAATGACATGGATGAGTGGTTTTGGGGTAGAGAAAGTTAACCTGATAGAACACCTTTGGGATGAATTAGAGCAAAGACTGCGAGCCAGGCCTTCTCGTCCACATCAGTGCCTGACCTCACAAATGCACTTCTGGAAGAATGATCAAACATTCCCATAGACACACTCCTGAACCTTGTGGACAGCCTTCCCAGAAGAGTTGAAGCTGTTATAGCAGCAAAGGGTGGGCCAACTAAATATTGAACCCTATAGACTAAGACTGGGATGCCATTAAAATTCATGTGCGTGTAAAGGCAGGCATCCCAGTACTTTTGGTAGTATAATGTATATCCCATTTTTCAGAAAAACAAGGCATGGTATTGGAAAGGGTGTGGAAGGTTCTCTCCATTAACATTATAGCATCAATTCTACTGTATCTCTAATTTGTGGGAGAAAATGGTAGGGGACTTCCAGTTTAAGGCTAATGCCCAAAGTACAGCTACACAAATAGTATGGTAAGTGGTAAGAGGTGTCTGGAATTGGAGCCAATAACATGCACGTAGGCATAGTAAGGGTAACAGAGTATAGCTGTGTGTAGTTTTGTGCTGGGTGGCATAAAATGAACAATATGTTCATCCATTATTACAGTGTTGCGAAACCAGCCGAAAGGTACTTTCTACTATGAGGTTAATTGCTCAATCAAATCCAGTCCCCTACTGATGGTAAACTCCATCTATTTTGAGACAGTAATCAAATTTGAAAAAAAAGTATTATTTCAGAACAATTCATTATAATTTCTATTTAATTTTGGCCCTTTTTTTCCATTGGCTACCTTTAGCAATTTGAGTGTTTAACTACTTAGTTATTATGTGCCAATTAATCATTATTTTCCATTTGATTGATGTTTCGAGATTATTTGATCTCATTGTTCTAAGCTTCAATTCCCTATAACATTTTAGATGTTTTATAAACTGTGTTTTTAGATTTGCCACTTTTATAAAGGTAGTGAATTATGTTTTGCTATAAGCATTTGCTGGATTTTTTTTTTCAGTCTCTCTGTCGTACAAATTATGGGAAAAAAATAAAATGTTGACCTCAAAGAGAACCTTAGTAGTGCCTACAGTATGTAGGGCAAATCAACAGACTACTACTTTGCCACTCTGTTCAGCTGGAGGGAACTAAGGAAGGGTGCCCTAGGTCAATTTATTATTACTCCAGTCAGGGTTCACACAAGGTTTAGGACTCGCCTCCATGTGACAATGTTGGGCTAATTACTAATAACCAATGCTGTCACGTGGAATGTGTCCTCTGATGCTCCCTAGCTAGAAGTACCATGCTTTTTGTTTGCTCCTGGTGGCTGAATAGAGCAGTAACAGAAAAGATGACTATGCTTTGTTGGGAAGGGGGCATTAACTGTTTGGGCAAAGCAGAGGTTTGTGTTAAAGCTGAATGGTTCAGATCCAAGATTTCTAATAATTAAAAGTTGAACCTTCTTGTTGGGTTATATAAGTACTACAATGTTTCTATTGCCCTAAAGGTCAGATTATCTACTAACTTGTAAGTCCGAGACCTAAAAACTCCCCTCTGTCTTAGCAGTCACTCTGTCCTGTTCATTTGATGTGCCACTGACATTGAGCTTCTCACATTTTCTAATGATACAAATTCTGCATGGCTAGGCTCAATCGTGATAGGTTTATGACCAGGTCATCTACAGGGGCAATACATTTACTGCCCCCATGGCTTCCCAGCAGCCAGATCCTGAACTACAGGCTACAATACAGTTACGTAGTACAGCCTGTTTCTGGATTCAGCCAGCCTGGGATTGGACAGTGAAGGAAAAGTAGAACGCTAATGATGTCATACTTGTACCCCTCCCCTTGTTTTGCAATTACATTTGTAATAAAATGTTATTTTTTTATACAATTATTGCCAAATGATATGCCCACAAAGTCGGCCCTTTTTTTTAGAGTTTCTCTTAATCCTTACATATATCCATTGGATGTTGGCATAGTGGGGGTCTTCCCTTTCTATACTACAGTTACGTATTCAGCCAGCCTGGGATTGGGCAGTGAAGAAAAGGAAAACACTACTGATGTCATACCTGTACCCCTCCCCTTGTTAATGTTTTGTAGAGCTTGAGTTGTCTTGTAAGTCTTGTAAAGTTTATGTTGGATCTGTCTATTTTTTTTTCTTTCTTGCATCCCCCTCCCATCAACATGCTAATGAAATAAAATCTTTCCACTTAGTGGAAAGCAAGCATGGAGGAGTTGTTGGATCACATCCTTGCCATATAGAAACAATTATCTCATATACATACAGACTTTTCATGTACCATTCAAGGATCCAAACCTCTATGGTTGTGTTTCTGGGTATCTGTTGACCTTGTCTAGCAATAGGGTGTTGTCTAGTGTTATATGTTATATGTTTTTTAATTAAATTTGTAATAAAATGTTATTTTTTTTATACAATTATTGCCTCATAATATGCCCACAAAGTCCACATTTTAATTGAGAGTTTCTCTTAAGCCTTACATAAATCCATTGGATGTTGGCATAGTGGGGGGTCCTCCCTTTCTGTACTACAGTTTTGTAGTACAGCCTGGTTCAGGATTCAGCCAGCCTGGGATTGGGCAGTGAAGGAAAAGTAGAACGCTAATGATGTAATACTTGTACCCCTCCCCTTGTTAATGTTTTGTAGAGCTTGAGTTGTCTTGTAAGTTTTGTAAAGCTTAAGTTCAATCTGTCTATTTTTTTTTCTTTCTTTCATCCCCCTGCCATCAACATGCCAATGAAATAAAATCTTTCCATTTTCGTTACCTACCTTGTTTCAAACCCAGTGATGTAATCACTGGGTTTCTGTGCTTATTTAGCCGCGTACACACGATTGGATTTTCCGATGGGAAATGTGTGATGACAGGCTGTTGGCAGAAAATCCGACTGTGTGTATGCTCATCAGACAATTATTGTTGGATTTTCCGCGGACAAATGTTGGATGTCAGGCTTTAAAATGTTCCGCGGACAAATGTGTGTTGACAGATTTTCCAAGCGTGTGTACACAAGTCCGTCAGACATAACTCCAAAGTACAAACACGCATGCTCAGAAGCAAGGACGAGCCGGAAGCGGTCGGTCTTGTAAACTAGCGTTCGTAATGGAGAATTAACATTCGTAACGCGGCAAATTATGAAATCTCGAAATGCAGCGCACAATTCTCTTCTTTAATGGGATAATAATGAAGCTGCTTTGCTGGTGATACTGATGGAGTTATTGCAAACAAATTTTCAAAGACTTTTTTTCTAGTGATATCAAGCATAATATTATTATTATTTTTTTATTTGGGCAAGTTACCACAACACCATTATCCCGTAGTTTTTAAGATCAAAGATACAACTATGTTGGTGTCCCTTGTCAATTTTACATTGTATTTTTTTAAATGTAACTGCCGACTCCCAAACTGTCATTTGAAGTAAAACACAGAGCCAAGTATTATTCTCCACAATTTATTTATTGTGCATTAAAAAAAGAAAACAAATAAAATTAGACATGCTATCTGCCAATAGAACTTAAACAAAAAGTGCATTCTATGCATCCAAAAATATAGAAAATATAACAAATCAAATCATTATTCAACCAAAAAAATAATGTCAAAGCAATAACTCCAAGGCCAATAATAAATAACACGTTATCTCCTCTGATTCCGCAACAACGGCCACTCAGAAGCGAAAAAGCGCGAAATGAAAAGTGCGAAATGAAAAGTGTGAAATGAAAAGTGCAAAATGAAAAGCGCAAATCCACACTCGCCAAACTTCTACTAACACGAAATTAGCAGAAGGAGCCCAAAGGGTGGCGCTAACGAGCTGAAAAACCATGTAGTACGTCACTACATTCGTGATTGTTGGGCAACAATTGTGTGCCGTGTGTATGCAAGACAAGTTTGGGCCAACGCCCTTCGGACAAAAGTCCACGGTTTTGTTGGCCAACAATCCGATCGTGTGTACGAGGCTTAAATGTAATGCAGGCAGTGCATGGCTAGTGTAGGGTTCTGTATATAGCTTCCTAAAAACATCACAGCGCCCTGCCCCAGTACTCCTCTCAAAGCTTTCAGCCCTGATGCAAGCAGTGGATTGGCACGTGGGTGAAATAATGCCACTATTAAAATTTCTTGATGGGTCGATATCAGTTTGGAGGAGTGTGTGTTCCTCAGCAGGCTAATATTTGCATGCCAACCTCCCCAGGCAACACCCACATTTAATGCTGAACTTAAACTTAAATTGGTTATAAAAGGTATAATAATTTTTTTCTTAAAATAATAAACATTCCTTACTTACCTCCACTTCTGGGGTCCCCACCGACGCTCTCCTCTCCTCCTCTTCTCTAAATGCCGCTTGCTATGGGGGGCACTCATGCAGGTATGCTCCTAAACTGGTCTGTCTGTGTTAATAGACACACACTGCACGGCTTGGCCCTGCCCACCCCCACTCCCTCCTCATAGGATTTGATTAACAGCAGCAGGAGCCAATTTACACTGATGTACAGGGGGAACTGTGATGTAAAGTGGGGGGTGGACTGAGGACACAATATAAAAAGGGGACTGTGATAGAAATGTGGGGTAGCTGTGATGTAAAAGAGTCATCGAACAAACATAAGTTTTGGACCTCTTCTGGAAGAAAATTTTACTGACAAGACATTTCTAAATTTTAATTAAATGCCCATAACATATTCTGTACCTTTTTTGCCGTTTTCCTTTGCTTCATAAAAGACTGCTTAAAAATTCCAAAATATCTGATCTGCCTTTGATTCCCCTTTTTGTTTTGGAAATAGGTCCTTGATTCTTCCATCCTTCTCCCATATTTCTGCATCCCTTCACTTTTCCTCATTTCCCTCCTGTAACATTTATGAAACCGCCAGCTCTCCCAATTTCCTGGACAGACAATTTTCGTGGCTCCGTCTTTCCATCTGATAATTTAACTTCATTCTGCCAGGCTTCATCAAACTCCCCGTCTCTCTCTTTCGGAATTGCACTATATAGTGAAATTAGTTCTCCTTCTCAGTACAGTATTCCCAATCTCCTCTGAAAACCATTTCCTCCTCCGTACTCTATTTACCGTCTCCTTGGGAAGTGTTTGTATTCCTCTGGGTTATTATAAACTCTAAGCTGCAAATGAATGGCTTCCACAATGGGCCTTATAAGGTCTCCACAAGCTCTTTGCTGTTTTGCTGTAAAGGAATGCTCCAGTACTACATGGAAATTTTGCATTTAAATTGGATGGAGGGACACAGATTGAAAGACTCTAATTTATTCTGACGTTCATCACGTGGCCCTTGTAGTACTGAAACCATAAGTTCTGTTGTCCTTATGGTTCCCAGGCTAAGCATGTATATATATTATGTGTTCTGAGTATCTCCCTTTCTCTGAGCCCATTGCAGATTCATTGTAGCAACGGTGCATGAGATAAATTGCACAATACCAAAGCCTTAATAGCCGTTATCGTTCAGACAGGAATCATTCACACCTCTCCTCCTAACCCACATTATGGACTCCATAAAGGTTGAACAGTGGAAGGAGTGGAAGGTTGCAAAGAACAGCATGCAAGAGGTAGTTGCCTACGAAGGAATACTGCAGTCCTGCTCAGAGCCCATTTCCAGATTCATGTTGCAGTACTACGTTACGTTACATGCGTCACTTCATTGCAGTACTATTCATTTTGTATAGCATCCCATAGTCCTAAGACAAAGCACCTGTGTTGAAGTTTGCTCCAAAAAAGGGTCATGCCCAATTTTTGGCATGCTGGGCATGTTGCAGCCCATTCATTTCTCTCCTAACATAACACATGTTAATGCACTACAAAGATTTTGGGCCCTCAAGCCCTACCCTAGCCATTTTAATTTCCTTTGAACTGGGGGGGCTGGAGGGATATTAAAGTCTTCACAAGATTTTTAATGCAATCTGCAAATTGCCCCTTTCTTCCAATCAGAGAAGGGAAATCTTACCAATAGAGACACAGACAAATCAGAGAACATTTATAGGAGAACGTAGAAGGTTTAGAACTTCTGAAATTTTTTGCCCTCGTGAAACCAAAAAAGCCCTCTCCACCCCCACCACCCCCCATCCTCCCCTGTTACCCTCTATTCTTGTATGAGAAGTCAAGGGAAAATCTCCCCAATGGGGATAAAAATTATACCCCAACATCACATCAAACCAACATTGTGCAGACTTTTGAAAACCCCTATAGAATGGTAAATGGACTTCTAAACAGTGGTGCTGTAGAAGAAGACAGCCAATTGCGCATCCAGAATGAAACATTTATTGAGGTCTCATATATAAGTATACAAAGTACATCAACATTTCGAGGGTTGACCCTAATTATCAGGATGAAAAGCGAGAGATGCTGGCCAGCTTGTCACCTTGAATGCTGGTGTTTTTGTTCTACTGATTTGGGACATCAGTACAGTTTTGCAATTGGCATGCTGGCTATCTTCTTCTATAAGAAATAGAAACCTGGCAGAAATTTTAACTCTTCCACATTCTATTAAAAAAAAAGCAAAGAATAACTGCAACATATGGCTGCATTGGAATTAAAAAAAAAAAAACTCAGGTAACCGCTGAGTGGACTTTTAGGCTTAAAATGTTAATTTTTAGAGATCTTCAAGAGCCGAAAACCCAGGGCCTCTGTTATAAAAATAGTAACCAGAGTTTGAATAGTTGTACCCAAGCCCACCCCAAACCACTCTCCATGGGCCAGTGAGGATGCCCATTACACTTAGTAGCCAATATGAATATGTGAACAGTAGTTTAGAGACAATGCTCTGATTACAGTATAGCATAAAATCACGTAGGAAGCAGGTTGGATCTCATAATTAAACATCCGTCTATATTCCATGGGAGCACGGCCGAGATGGGGGGGTGATGGGATGGGCAGGAGGGACAGCTGCCCTGGGCGCATTGGGGATTTGGGGGGTTGTACTAAAAGGGGTGATTTAGAAAGGGGGATTTGTACTAGAAGTGTGGATTTATGTTAGGAAGGGGAATTTGGGGGGGTATTTGTGCTAGTAGCAATGATTGGGGGACTTGTGCTAGGAGGTTAAACTTGCGATTAGTGCTGTGAGCAGGGGATTTAGAGGGGAAAATAATTTATGCTCAGAGGGGGAATTTGAGGGATAAAGGATTTCTCATGACTTACGTTACGTCATGTGACTTGACGTAACGTGACGTAACACGTAGGGAGTGGCTGGAGTCAGACGTGCACCGGAAGTGACGTAAGGAGGCGCCGAAAACGACGGTTTTAAACTGTTCTTGCCTGTTATTTTTGTTTTTCATGTAAGAGTCCACCTAATTGTTTCAATAAAACGTACCTTGGTCTTTTATAACCCCACTACACTATTGGAGGCACTTTTGTTCTTTCTCTTCCCCATCACTACCTTATTAACATACCGAAGTGTATAGGGATGGCAGAGTAAAGATATTTACAGCTGGAGAAGGTACCCCTAACCCTGGTTGAAGTGTATGTGAGCTGGAGAAGGAGCCAAAGGGGAGCGGTGGAGAGTTATGTCCATACAACCATGCGATTTATTACAGTGTATGAGGTGAGAGTTCTGGGAGACTGAATGTTCGGGAATGAATTAATTTATGAAGTTTTATATGGATACTGAGAAGCACTGATTTGCTTTCTCATTACTACACCATCTCTGTGCACTACTTTATGAACATTTATTACCCTTGTACTCACCATTCTTCATAGAAGACGAGATAATATCATCTTTCTATCTTTCTGTCCCTTAGAGTGAACTATTTTAATGTGCCCATATACGCATCTTTCTTGCATTTTTTGCACATGCGATTTTTTGCACATGCAATTTTTTTTTTTTTCACATGTATTGATTTTTTCCACTTTTTTGCTCATCTAGTGGACATTTGCTTTCACTTATTTATATTGTTAATATATTTTAAACGTGCGATTTTTTGCACATGCAATTTTTTTACACATGTATTGATTTTTTCCACTCTTTTGCTCATTTAGTAGACATTTGCTTTCAATTGTTAATATTTTTATGTCCCTTGTTGTAATCAATTATTTCACAGTTTCTTTAACTTATACTTTAAGTTCTCACCCCTCCTTGGCTGCACATTGCACTTTTTAGAATATTTGCTAGTCTGCGCGAGATAACATTATTTATTTTACTTATTTTGAAGTGGTGAAGGTCAATAATAACAAGGCTGCAGATGTCATTTGGTTATCCTAGTTATCCTATTATTATTATTTTGAGTTGATGTCCCTTTTTATTTCAGAAAGCTAATACAGTAGTTTATAGTTCTTTGTGTACAGTGGGTCCCCTAGGTTGCGGGAGCAGACCACAAAATCAAAGGAAGATCTTGCAAATAGCATAGTAGTAACAAGTGATTCCGTTAAAAAAAAAAACAACAAAACAACAAAACAAGTGCATCAGGAAGACTGACAACTGTATTTATTGTAATTCTTCTCCTGAGCATATGCAGATGGATTTGTCCAATTTGCAAAGAATTCTATAATTCATAGAAGATGCTCACCTGGATAAGTAAACTGTGAAATTATTTACAGAGCAAAAAATAGATATTCAGGAAGAGCAAGAAATGATGAATCAGCTGCCTTTTCCTAATTGGAACATTCCCAGACCCAATTGCAAATCAAACTCAGGACCAGGGAGATGTAAGAACCGACTGCTCACCACCCAGCAAGGATTTTTCTGCTATTTTCAGTAATATGCATGATCCCAAGCTTGCATTTACAAAATGCTAAATATTTTTTTTTAAAGTTGAAACATTGGATTTGCAATTTTGGTTTACAGTACATTCTATAGCCAAAAGCATGTGGACACCCTTTCAATTGATTAAAGTGACACTAAATTATATCCTTAATCTCCAAAAATAATCCATACAAATTTATTACTTAATGGCCCTGTAATTAATTTTTCATGAACTTCTACTTTCCCCCCTCATTTCCATTTCTCTGGATAGAGTAGTGCATAATTGTGGTCATTGCACTGCTCTATTCACACTACAAATCCCTCAGTCCATAGTCTATCCTTTATCTTTGGGCAGCACAGTGGTGTGGTGGGTAGCACAGTGGGGTAGTGGGTAGCACTCTCACCTAGCAGTAAAAAGGGTCGCTGGTTCGTATCCCAACCACGACACTATCTGCCTAGAGTTTGCATGTTCTCCTTGTACCTGCGTGGATTTCCTCCAGTTACTCCGGTTTTCTCCCACACTCCAAAGACATGCTGGTAGGTTAATTCGCTTCTGTCCTAAATTGGCCCTAGTATATGACTGTGAGTTGGGGACCTTGGATTGTAAGCTTCTTGAGGGTAGGGACTGATGTGAGTGTGTGGTGTATGTGTGGAGCGCTGTGTAAACTGACGGCGCTATATGGGTACCTTAAATAAAAATAGGGATAATTGTAGACACACACCCACACTCACTCAGGATGGGCTGGTGTCTTTATTCAACCTTACTAACTATGTAACTATCTTGGGATCGAGCAAGAGAGGGTGTCTACATTCCTACATACAGTAGGACCATGGGGAACATACATAGCCACCCTTCTACCAGAAAGCATGGCTTCCATGGGTCCCAGTGGGTCCATTGGACCCAGGCAGCACTTTAGGAGGGGCAGAAAATTAAACCACGGATGCCTCTCCATCTCTTCTGTTTACCCAGCAAATTGATGACCAAGTCTTTTTTCCTTCAGTTTTGTGTGTCATGATGACAACTGCCCCCCGGCCACTCTGCCTGGCCCTATACTACCCTAGCCCGCCCCTGTACTACCCTAGCCTGTCCATATACTACCCTATCCTGTCCATATACTACCCTAGCCTGTCTATATACTGCCATAGCCTGTCTATATACTACACTAGCCTGTCTATATACTACCATAGCCTGTCTATATACTACCCTAGCCTGTCTATATACTACCCTAACCTGTATATATACTACCCTAACCTGTCTATATACTACTCTAGCCTGTCCTTATACCACCCTAGCCTGTCCATATACTACCCTAGCCTGTCCATATACTACCCTAACCTGTCTATATACTACCCTAGCCTGTCCATATACTACCCTAGCCCGCCCCTTGAAATTGAACATAATGGTATGTCATATGATTTTGCATATAGACAAGGTGCTTTTGCATGTAAATCTGACTTCCTGATAAATTAAATTTTGGTTTTAATTATCATGATATAAAATAATGGATGTGGGGGCCTTTTGGTGGGCGAGATTTTTTTTTTTTTTTGGGGGGGGGCAATATTTCATTCTTGGACCCAGGTAGCACAGTGTCTTGGGCCAGCCCTGCCAGGCAGTCAGGTCACAGCAGAAAAAAAGGAATTGGGAGAGGAAAAAAGGAGTTTGCGAGCATAATTAGTTCCAGAAACACGCCTATAATCCAAAGCACTTGTATATCAAAGCGAATTTCCCCATAAGAAATAATGGAAACGCAGATGATTCATTCCGCAACCATTTATTAGTAGGTTCTTCAGTTTATAGTCCATATAAAAAGATTATAGTAATGTGATAGGTTGTGTAACCATAAAATGTCCATCCACAATCGACAGCTTCCACAAGGGGGTTAGAAGCAAAATCCAGCAGGAGCTACAGAGTATAAAAGAGAAGAGAGGCGCCTCTAAAACTTTTTTGCGGAAGGGAGTTTAACAAGACATATTGGCCACTCATTAAAATTAGAAGAAAAGAGGTTTAACCTTAAACTACGTAGAGGGTTCTACTGTAAGAGTGGCAAAGATGTGGAATTCCCTTCCACAGGCGGTAGTCTCAGCGGAGGGCATCAATAGTTTCAAAAAACTATTAGATAAGCACCTGAACGACCGCAACATACAGGGATATACAATGTAATACTGACACATAATCACACACATAGGTTGGACTTGATAGACTTGTGTCTTTTTTCAACTTCACCTTCGATGTAACTAAGTGTAGCTAAATGTTGTAACTTCATTAAATGTAACCATATTGCTACACTTTAGAGGCGCCTCTCTTCTCTTTTATACTCAGTTGTGACATGACGCTACTCTTATATCAAGACATCGCTTGTATATCAAGTCAAGATTTATAAAAAAATTTTGCTTGTCTTGCAAAACGCTCTCAAACCAAGGTTTTACTGTATATATGTTTTAAGAATTAGAGTGTAATGTCACTTTAAGCTCAGGTTTTTCCAGTGGAGGGTATTGTTAAAATGTAAGTCCACCCAAAAACTTTTTTTCTAAGCTTTGGATTGAGTGAGAGGGAAAATGAACTCCTGTCTGGTTTTTACTGCTATCCAGGACATCATCAGAGAGATTTTCCCTCATATCAACAGTTTTATAAAACAAGATATTAGGAAAAACCTGCAAATTCGAGACACAGACAGAAATAAATAAATTGACAGGGCTCTTTCTTTCCTGTACTCTACACTGTCTATGTTGCTGTTGGAGGCTGGGGTTGCAGTAAACCCCAACAGGGGTTCTAATCCTTCTCCATGCCATCCAAAACTAAGAAAAAATTTTAGGCTGGGTATACACTTTAATGCTTCAGCATACATAGACATTTTAGACAATTGTGCATTGTCAGTCTCATGGTAACAGTTTGTGGAAGGGCCCTTGCTCATCATAGACAAGACAAGACAGGTTTGGTGTGGAGGATCCCAAAGGACCTGCACAGAGTCCTGACCTCAACTCTACTGAACACCTCTGGGCCAGAGGTGCTCAGTAGGGTCGAGGTCAGGACTCTTTGCAGGTCATTTGGGATCCTCCACACCAAACTGCTCTGGGGTATATAAGAATACCGATTTCAAGCCAGGTCTTCTGATCCAAAATCAGTACCCGACCCTGACAAATGCTTTTTTGGCTAAATGAGAAAGTTCCTACAGGCACACTCTAAAATCTTGTGGAAAGCCTTCCCAGAAGAATGAAAGATGTTGTAGCCACAAATGGGAATTAAACTCCAAAGTAATGCCCATGGATTTGGATTGGGATGTCTGAACTTGATATAGGTGTGCTGATCAGGTTTCCATAAACTTTTGGCCATATAGTGTACTTCTTTATCCATTCGTATCAGAAGATCTTGGCCAGAATCAATAGGCCTATATATATATATATATATATATATATTGTGCAAGAACATTAAAGCGGTAATAAACTCTACCGTGTTATTGTTTTTTTAATGGTCCCCCTGCAGGCACTTCCATCCTCATCTGGTCTTCCTTCCAGGTTCACGCTCTCCTGCCCTTAAATGGTTCAAGTTTAGAAGATATTCACAGAACCTACAGGTAGGCCTCATTATAAGCTTACCTGTAGGTTCAAGAGTATATTTTATGACTTTTCTACAATTTTATGTCAGATATCATGTGAGCAAAAGTTGACTTAAAATATTTCTATGCAAAAAGGGACCAGTACCATTCTCACCCTGTGATAGATTCCATTAACCACTGTTACAAATGAGTCCACTGGAGCGGGTTAATGTGATGTGATCACATAATTGCCACAAATGGTGCTTCTTTTAGAAGAGTGGAAAAGAAATAGAAGAAACCTTAGTATTTTTACATCAGTTCATGCCCATTTACCTTCCACTAGTTTGATTCCATCTACAGGATGTAATTTATTATTAGCTGGCCTGTCAACTCAAGGGTGAAATTCTTACCAATTAAGTTGCTTAAAGGGATCCATCAAATATTTGATTTTTTTTTTCAATCTTCTGGTTGTTATACTATATATGTACACATATTTTATTTGCAAATCAGTCTGCACAATTCTCAATAAAACAATAAAAAGGCAATTATTTAAATGTAAAATTGTATTTATTTATTTATTTATTTATTTACTGTATATAGTGGGGGAGGGTTAGACCCTCTGCCAAGTTTTTATTGTGGTCTGAGTCTCCACTGGTGAGATTCACCCCTCTATTAATCCTGATGGCTTTTGCCACCTAAACAGAAAATAAATGGTAATCCTAACTTTTTGTCATGAAAGCAAGAGGTGAGGAGAACATCTTCCAATGGGAACAAATGTTCTGGTGACAACTATCTAAGAGAGGAATTCCTGTTACGTATGTAAGTGAAGGGAAATCTCCCCAACTGGAAAAAGACATCCTGAAAGAGTTTTAACCCTTCTTTACTTTATCCTAAGGTTAAAAAGCTCTGAGGGTCCAGTGCCAGTTCAAATCTGGGTTGAATGACTCCAGCATCTTTCAACCCACTTCCTGTGAGCCCAGGGCCCACTCCTCTGGTGCCTATCATTAAAGTGGGATTAAAGCTTTGTTTTTTGTTTTTTTTAAATAACCAACATGTGATATTTACCTGCTCTGTACAGTGGTTTTGCAGAGAGCAGCTCCAATCCTCTTCTTTTTGGGTCCCCCCGCTGGTGCTCCTGGCTCCTCCCCCTCGAGCAGTGCCCCCAGAGAAAGCTGCTTGCCCTGGGGGGCACCGATGCATACTCGCTCCCAAGCCGGTGCTCCATAAGACGCATAGAGCCCAGGCTTGGCCCTGCTCCTTACCGCTATCATGAACATTGCAGGATCAGAGGGAGCTCAGGTACGAATTTGGGGGGGGGGGGGGCGCTGCACACAGAAGGTTTTTTACCTTCATGCATAGAATGCATGGAGGTAAAATAACTTTAGCCTTTAGAAGCACTTTAAGGCGGTGTTTCTCAACTCCAGTCCTCAAGGCGCCCCAACAGGTCATGTTTTTAGGCTTTCCATTATTTGGCACAGGTGTTTTGATCAGTTTCACTGCCTTAGTAATTACCACAGCTGTTTCATATGAGGAAAATCCTAAAAACATGACCTGTTGGGGCGCCTTGAGTTGCTTTAAGGGTTCATGTGATTCTAGTCAAACCCTACGTGCTTTGCCTGCTGTTCAAATGCACCTTAATAGGACATGTCTTGTTTAAAGAAACACAACCCAACACAAAGCAGGACAAAGCAGCCTTCAATTAGTGTCAGAATGTCCGCCGCAATATCGCAGTCCCGCTATAAATCACTGATTGCTGTAATTACTAGTAAAAAAAAAAATATCCCCTATTTTGTAGAAGCTATAACTTTTGCACAAACCAATCAATATACACTTATTGGGATTTTTTTACCAAAAATATGTAGAAGAATTTCTTACTGGATATGTTTTATAACAGAAAGTAAAAAATATAGTTTTTTTCAAAATTGTCGCTCTTTTTTTGTTAATAGCGCAAAAAATAAAAACCTCAGAGGTGATCAAATACCACCAAAATAAAGCTCTATTTGTGGGAAAAACCCACAACTGACCCAGCAAATGTCAGTTAAAGTAGCGCAGTGCCTTATCACAAAAAAATGGCCTGGTCATAAAGGGGGGTAAATCTTCCAGAGGTCAAATACCTGACAACAAGACTTTATTGATGTCAGTCATTGGGCGGTATGGTTGAACTTTGTAGCAAACCAGTAGGGTTAGTTTATACTTGCTTCAAAACATGGCTTCAGACACGCTTTGTTAAAGCTCTCTTAATGCCAGTAAAACGTTCCTGTCACCAAATAGAATGGTTAGCTTACAGTCCTATTTACATCTTGCTTTTGCTTGGTGCTTTGATGAGGCTTTGGTGAGCCTTTGGTGGTGCTTTCGATGGTGCTTTGATGAGCCTTTGGTGGGGCTTCGATGAGGCTTCTGTGGGGCTTTGATGGGGCTTTGATGGGCCTTTGGTGAGGCTTCATGGGGCTTCGATGAGGTTTCGGTAGGGCTTCAGTGAGGCTTCAAGCGAGCTTTGCCATAGACTTCTATGGAGGCTTTGAAGGCGCTTTGAAGCACCACTAAAGCTACATGGGGTATAATTTTTGAAGGGAAGCTGCTACAAGGTGTAAACAGGACTGTAAGCTAACCATTTTATTTAGTGACAGGAGCTTCGACTGGTGTTCAGAGAGCTTTAACAAAGCCTGTCCGAAGCCTTGTTTTGAAGTGTAAACTAGCCATTAACGTGTGTTTAACCCCAAGCAAGTTCAAATGAGCCCTTAGAGCTCCACCACAATGCAGCAGTAAGGTTCCCTCCACTGGGGTGGCGTTACACCTATTAATGCCTGTATTCAAGCAGCTATTTCATGTTTTTTTAGGAAAAGATTGATAAAAATGACTGTTGATTGATAAAGGGCCACGCCCGAAATGTGTTATCAGTATTACAGCTTGCTGACAGCTTTTCATGTGCTCTACAACTGCATCTTTGTTCCATCCCAAGCCTTGTTGTGGTAAAACGGTTTAACATCGCTCTGTTTGGTGACGTCACATCCAGCGCCCCACCCAACTACACCAGCTGCATTCTCTGGCGGTTTGGAGACCAATGTCTGGTCTATTGGGGGCTTCTCCACATCCCTGACCCTTACGGGTTCCACCAGTGGTCTGTCATCTCTTCCACTAGGTGGATACCCATGCGACATCTGGCACCTATACACCTTTTGGTTGCCCCCAGCACCGGCCTTGATATGCCCAAGTCAGCCTGTTGAGGTTTGGGTGAGACTGAAGTTCAATATCAAGTATGATGTTGAACATTGATTGTTAGCCATGTTTTAACCACTTCAGCCCCGGAAGGATGTGCACCCTTCCTGACCAGGCCATTTTTTTGCGATTTGGCACTGCGTCACTTTAACTGACAATTGCGTGGTCGTGCAACGTTGTACCCAAACAAAATTTATGTCCTTTTTTCCCCACAAATAGAGCTTTCTTTTGGTAGGATTTGAGCACCTCTGCGGTTTTTATTTTTTTGCTCTATAAACAAAAAAAGAGCGACAATTTTGAAAAAAAACACAATATTTTGTAGTTTTTACTATAATAAATATCTCAAAATTAAAAAAAAAAAAAAACAAATCTTTTCCTCAGTTTAGGCCGGTATGTATTCCTCTACATATTTTTGCTAAAAAAAAAACACCAATAAGCGTATATTGATTGGTTTGCGAAAAAGTTATAGCGTCTACAAAATAGGGGATAGATTTATAACATTTCTATTATTATTATTATTATTTTTTTACTAGTAATGGTGGCGACTGCGATATTGCGGTGGTCAGATCGGACACTTTTGGCACTATTTTGGGACCATTGGCATTTATACAGTGACCAGAGCTAAAAATAGCTATTGATTACTGTGTAAATGTCATTGGCAGGGAAGGGGCTACGAAGGAAGGAAAACATTCTGGACGGCCGCACACCGCTAGAGGCATCTTTATTGAAAGATTAAAATCCAAAACAGTCACTTTGTGTGCATGACAAACAGTAAAAGGGGTTAACCCTAGGGGGGCGATCAAGGGGTTAACTGTGTTCCCTGGGTGTGTTCTAACTGTAGGGGGGCTGGGACTGACTAGGGGAGGAGAGAGATCGTGTGTTCAGACTTAGTCTGAACACACGATCTCTCTCCTCTCCCCTGAGAGAACCGGGATTTGTGTGTTTACACACACAGGTTACGGTTCTCACTCTGTCACGAGCGATCGCGGGTGCCCGGCGGTCATCGAGTCCACCCGGCTCGTGCATTGGCTCTGGGGACACGCGCTTGCTGTTAAGTCTTAAAGGAGCGACGTACAGCTACAGCGATTTGCCCAGCCGAGCCAACCTGCCGCAGTATAATTGCGGTGGCTGATCGGCTAGTGGCTAACCTTTTCCATTTTTGGAATACTTTGATTTTACAATAAATCTTTTTACACAAACCGTGGCATAGATATTTTTATGACTTCCCTTGGGTATGCCTCAAGTGGTTTGTAGCCATCACCCCTCCAGCGCTGGATTAAGAGGAATCTCTTTGTTGTTTGTTCTTTTGCACAACACCATCCCCGGTGTTTTGGTTCCCCTCTAGCTGCCGAGGGCTAATATTCATTGCACAGACTGCCATATGTTGGTTCTTCATACAGCGCCGGAACTTTTTAGGAGTACACAAAAAATTACTCTTGACAACCCTCACCTAATTCTTGCACACAAGAGAAAAACCTTTCTTTCATCAATACAGCATGCAGGAAAACAGCTTCCTGATGAAACGCACTAGACGAAGCTCATCCGGTATTCATTCTGAGTATTGCACATAAAAAATGCACTACTGAATTAAACTTGATTCTCAATTTGAATGTGTTAAAGAATTAAACTTGATTCCGGAATTAAATGCGCTAATGTATTAAAACTTGATTCTTGATTTACATCACTTCTGCGGAAAAGAACTGCTTATTTTATTGCTCGGTGGAAAGTTCAATTTGCTCACTTTCAAGGTTAGATGGAATCCTTAATTGTTTTTATGTTAGTCAAAAAAAATGGTTCCATTAAAAAGCTGCTCTCTGTGCCCGCACAATCATGTTCACGCTGTAATATTCTGTGTTAAACATTGTAGATTTGAGCTACCCCGGGGAATATTAACGCTGATGGATATTTCATCCTGTTTATAGACATGCACAATGATAAAAACCTTTCTCCTATAATTTTTTTTTTTTTACAATGCATTTCAACCTTGGCCTACAGAAAAGAAATAAAAAGGGGGATTCGCTGTGTATTCCTTTTATTGTTTAGTAACCCAATGGTCCCGCTTCCTCAGGATAAAAGGCCAGGTATATTTCAAATGAGAACATTGGTTCACCAAGGGTTTAAAATCCTATTTAAATTGAACCACAAATTTAGAGATCCTTCATTGTTTGATAGTGAATGCAGGGTCCTAGGTTTAGTAACACTTTAATCCAAGAAAAACGCTTTAGTTTTCTTTATTTTTTTTGTTTTGTACTTTTTTTTTGTTCAATATTGCTGCTACTTTGAGTACGTTTATGTGACGCTTGGGCATCAGTTTTTTCTTTTTTTTTTTTCTTTTTTCTGAAAGAAGGAGTTAAGATGTAGTTATTTTAAAGATTGCTATGAATTTTCTAGACAAAAATAGCTTTTTGTGTCAATTCCTGTCCATTACCTGCATCTGAAGTTCATATCCTTTTGCTTTCTCTATTAACAACAATGATAGGACTAGAAAATTCATAGCAATCTTTAAAATAACTACATCTTAACTCATTCTTTCAGAAAAAAAAAAAAGAAAAAAACTGAGGCCCAAGCGTTTGCTACAACATAAAAGTATTCAAAGTAGCAGCAATATTGAACAAAAAAAAGAGTACAAAATTTTAAAAAATAAAGAAAAGTAAAGTGTTTTTCTTGCATTAAAGTGTTATGCCGCGTACACGAGACCGGACTTTCCGGCAGAAAAGGTCCGACGGAACGAATCCGTCGGACATTCCGATCGTGTGTGGGCTTCATCGGACCTTTTCTGTCGAAAAATCTGACGGACCTTAGAAACAGAGCATGTTTCAAATTCTTCCAACGGACTCGATCCCTATCGAAAAAAACGTTCGTCTGTATGCTAATCTGACGGACCGACAACGACGCAAGAGCAGCTATTGGCTACTGGCTATCAAACTTCCTTTTCTAGTCCAGTTGTACGTCATCACGTTCGAAACGATCAGACTTTAGTGGGATCGTGTGTAGGCAGGTCCGTTTTCATCGGAACTCCGTCGGAAAGTCCTGCGGAGTTCAGTCCGACGAGAAGTCCGCTCGTGTGTACGCGGCATTACTAAACCCAGGACCCTACATTCACTATATCTGGTCCCCCACAGTACATGGATAAAAGTAAATATAAACTGCTAAATACCTTCTACTCTCTTCTACCTAATACTCTCCCACAGTACACAGAACATGGAAATGCAATTATTTTAGTAAATAAAAACTGCTAAATACCTTTTCTCATCAGCCGTATATAGCAGTCTTGTGATTTCTATCAGTGTCTGGTTAAAGCTTGTAGGAGGAGTTTTCATAATACTCTGACTGTCCTATGAGGCTGCAGGACCCCTGACCCTCTGTCTGGACAGTGCTGATTGGCTCTGTGCTGATCACATGTACCCTCCCAAGAAAAAAAAAATCAAAACTCTCTAGCAATACACACCAAACTGAGCATGTGCAGAGTGACTCCAAAGGCTCTGTCTTTTTAGGAGATGGATTAGGGACTGTGGAAGAAAGGGAGGATCAGAGAAGACAGGATCAAACAACCTTTTTACACAATGCAGAGGATTAACTTAGGTTTCCACAGTGAGTATAACAAGCATGCTTCACTGCATAGATACGGACTGATTTTACTGTTGTGGGTTTAGTAACACTTTAAAATTAACAGAAATACATTTCCAATAAGTTCCAGGCTTATTGTAAATTAAAAAAGGATAAATAGGCAAATTTCACCTTTAAAAAAAAAATAAAAAAAAAATGAGGCCCAACTGCATGTAACTTCTTAAAAATACTCAATGTAGCAGCAATATTTAATTATGAAAATAAAAGTGTTTTTCTTAAATTTAAATGAACTAAAAGACTTTATCAATAAGTTCCAGACCTGTTTAAATCAAGTACCAATAAACAGAACAGGCTGGATAAGATAAGTGGCCTAATGTATTTAAAGCTTGTGTTAAAAAAAAAAAAGAATACAAATCCTCGGGCAGATAAAAGGGCTTCCATTTTCAGTATTTATGTCAATGGTGCATTTCACTGTTTTCCTGAAGTAAAAAAAAAAAAAATTTATTCTCTTTTTCCCTTCCGACATTGAATTTATATTTTATCATGGATATCTTTTGACTGGAAAAAAAAAGGCAGTGGGTAAATTTGGCAAATCAACTTCAAGCCATAATTGAAATATAATTTTATTGTGGACTGACCCTTCAAATGTTGCTTTAAAGAACATCTGTAAACACAGGGTCACAAAGCCAAAGCACACCCATTTTTTTTTTAATATATTGAAACCATATTCAAAGCCTCCTGCAATGAGACAAAGAAGAAAATAAGCCAATTTCACCTCCAGCCCGGATACATGTGGGGCGCCCTGATCTCCATGTTATTTTGTGTAGTAATTATTTCATAATTGAACCAGCAGGGCTTGAGGTAGAACAACATTGCCTGGTAAGCAGACTAATTCAAATATGCAAATATATTCAAATACGAAGAACTTCTTGGAATTTTGTATACCTTACCCATCCTACTTAGCACCTGACAGTAGTTACCAGAGAGTGAAAAAAAAAATAGTTTACATTGAAAATCTTTATACAAGTGTTCCAAACTGGAAAAAAAGAATGTTTCTTTTTGAATTTCAGTGTGTGCAATGATCACCTGAAAGTTGAATTTTTCTATTTGAGGAGTTCTTGTCATAATGGACAGCATTATACTATAGATCTTTCATAGTGATGAGCTGGACTTGCCCTGGGTTCAGCTCAAGCAAGGTTCGGCAAACTTCAAATTCAGATGCCGAACCCAAGCTCCAAATGAACAATGCCCATTTTCTGGGCTAATAGGTAAGGGGGTGTCATGACAGGGAAGGGAGGGGGGGTGGGAACTGCCCTCGGGAACATGTACCAATACAAAAGGATAAAAGTTTTGAATTGCTGGCTACATCTCCCTCCTGAAAAACAGTACACAGACCCCAAAAGGTCCCTGAAAGACCCTAATGCCCCATACACACAATCGGATTTTCCGACAACAAATGTTGGACGTGAGCTTGTTGGCGGAAAGTCCGACCGTGTGTATGCTCCATAGAACATTTGTTGTCGGACTTTCCGCCAACAAATGTCGGCCAGGAGGTTCTCAAATTTTCCGCCGACATATCTTTTTTGTTGTCGGACTTTCCGATCGTGTGTACACAAGTCCATCATACGCATGCTCGGAATCAAGTATGAGCCGGAAGCGCTCGGTCTTGTAAAACTAGCGTTCGTAATGGAGATATCACGTACGTCTTGTATGTCACTACATTCATAATTGTTGGCCAACATTTGTGTGACCATGTGTATGCAAGGCAAGTTGGAGCCGACATCCTTCGAACAAAGGAAACAACGGTTTTGTTGACGGAAAGTTTGATTGTGTGTACGGGGCATTAGGGTCTGATATGTATTGTGGGAGACCTTTGGAGGGGTCTGTGTGCTAGCTGTTTTTTTTGCTTTTTAAAAAGAAGCTGACAATTAAGTTTTACTTGCTGGCTATGTAAACTGTGTCACGACTTCTTTATAAATGTCACTTTTGCAATAGCATATCCTACAGCTAGAATAAAAGAAAACAATTTGTGTAGAATCCCCTCCCCCCTCCTCCCAAATGCATACCAGATCCTTTCAGTCTGGTGTGGTTTTTAAGGTGGTACCTCATGCAAAAAAAAAAAAGAGAAAAAAAGTGTGGCATCCCTCAGGAATTCCATACAAGACTCTCAACATGGCAGGGTGCCTTGTGCTTTTTTCTCCATGTTGATGAGGACATGGACCTCTTCCCCACAACAGTGGGGATCTGTAGGAGGGGCTTATCAGAATCTGAAATCACCCTTTACCGATACTGCCCCCCCCCCCAATGTAAATGTGTATGGGGCAGTGATGGCGAACCTTGGCACCCCAGATGTTTTGAAACTACATTTCCCATTATGCTCAACTACTCTGTAGAGTGCATGAACATCATGGGAAATGTAGTTCCAAAACATCTGGGGTGCGATCACTGGCATGGGGTATACCGTACCCTTACTTATTCACAAAAAAAAAAATGTCCCCTAAAAAAAAAAAAAAGAAATCCTCAAAAAATGTCCATCACTGTAAATTATCGACAATCACAATCTATCGCCAAATTGCCCAAAAGAAAAAAACCTGAGAACCTCAGGCACATGACCGAGCTCCCCGAGCTGTCAACAGATATATAGGGAAGAGGCAAGGGATAGTGGTGACATCATTAACCAAATATGCCCATGGCCACAGTGTTATCAAACTTAATAAATACTAACTGAATATAAAGAGTCTAAGCCAGCCTTTCTTAACCAAGGGTCTGCAATTATTAGTAAAGGTTCTCTGAGAACCGAAAGTTATTTCAAGGGTTCCTGTATGTCAAAAAGGTTGAGAAAGGCTGGTCTAACTCATCAAACAACAATTCAAATTATACATAAACAACTGAAATGATAACAATCATAATCTGCAATAACCAAATATTAGTGCAAATAAAATTGTGCTTATCACAAAAAAAGAGTCCACGCTGAAACAATTCCTCCTCTTCCATGACCATCTCCTTGGAAATGTGCTTGGTGCAAAATGTGTTTAAACAGCTTAAACAGTTTCCTCTGTGTCATCTACCAATTTCATCAATTGATCACCACAGCACATACCCAAAGGAATAAGCACTCACCAGATGGTGTTGACCACTTATCTCTAAGCTGGTCAAAATTCATGTTTTAGATGGATCCATTTGCTCTTTATTCATTTTTCCTTCCTCTAATGTACAGCCTTTCCTTTCAATGGCAACTCGGGAAAAATAAGGGAGAAAAGGCCCACATAGCCTAAAATCTTTAAAAAACGTATTAAATACCAATGTATTTTTTCTCTCTCGTTCTCCTTCCTTCCCTCTCCCCTTCTTTACCCCCTTCATTGTTCATTACTTCCTCGGTCCTTCCGTTTTCCCTTTCTCCTTCCTTCCTTTCCTTGTTATTTCCTTTCTTCTTTCTTTGTTTCTTTTTCTTTCTGTCTTCCTTTCCACCCACCTTCACTCCTCTGTTCATCCCAACCCCCCCCCCTCTTTCTTTATTTCTTTCTTTCTCTTTCTTTCTCTATCTTTCTCTTTCTTTCTCAGTCTCTCTTTCTCTCGTCTCTCTCTCTCTCCCTCCCTCCCTTTCTTTCTTTCTTTCTTTCTTTCTTTCTTTCTTTCTTTCTTTCTTTCTTTCTTTCTTTCTTTCTTTCTTTTTCTTCCTTCCTTCCTTCCTTCCTTCCTTCCTTCTTTCCATCCTCCATTCCTTCCTATCACTTTCTTACTTTCTTTCCTCCTTCTTCATGTCTGACCTTTTCATTCCTTCCTTTCTTCCTTCCATCCTTCCTTCCTTCCTTTCTTCCTTCCATCCTCCATTCCTTCTACCCTTCCTTCCTTTCATTCTCCATTCCTTCCTACCACTTTCTGACTTTCTTTCCTCCTTCTTCCATGTCTTCCGTTTCCTTCCTTTCTTTCTTTCTTTCTTTCTTTCTTTCTTTCTTTCTTTCTTTCTTTCTTTCTTTCTTTCTTTCTTTCTTTCTTTTTTTCTTTCTTCCTTCTTTCTTTTTCTTATTCCTTCCTTTCTTCTTCCTTCCTTCTTTCCATCCTCCATTCCTTCCTATCACTTTCTTACTTTCTTTCCTCCTTCTTCCATGTCTGACCTTTTAATGCCTTCCTTTCTTCCTTCCATCCTTCCTTCCATCCTTCCTTCCTTCCTTTCTTCCTTCCTTCCATCCTCCATTCCTTCTACCCTTCCTTCCTTCCATTCTCCATTCCTTCCTATCACTTTCTGACTTTCTTTCCTCCTTCTTCCATGTCTTCCGTTTCCTTCCTTCCTTTCTTTCTTTCTTTCTTACTTTCTTTTTCTTCCTTCCTTCCTTCCTTCCTTCTTTCTTCCTTCCTTCCTTCTTTCCATCCTCCATTCCTTCCTATCACTTTCCTACTTTCTTTCCTCCTTCTTCCATGTCTGACCTTTTCATTCCTTCCTTTCTTGCTTCCATCCTTCCTTCCTTCCTTTCTTCCTTCCATCCTCCATTCCTTCTACCCTTCCTTCCTTCCATTCTCCATTCCTTCCTATCACTTTCTGACTTTCTTTCCTCCTTCTTCCATGTCTTCCGTTTCCTTCCTTCCTTTCTTTCTTTCTTCTTTCTTTCTTTCTTTCTTTCTTTCTTTCTTTCTTTCTTTCTTTCTTTCTTTCTTTCTTTCTTTCTTTCTTTCTTTCTTTCTTTCTTTCTCTCTTTCTCTCCTTCTTTCTCTCTCTCTCTCTCTCCCTTCACATCTTATTTTTTCATTCGCTCTCAGTTTAGTGGGTATGTGTTCAGAAAATGTCAACTTGCCTATTATAAAAAAAACCTCAGTCCCTCTCCCCTAATACCTATTAAAGTGTAGAATTGCAGGCTATTAATATGAAATCCCTATTTTTGGACGGAATTCTCTTGTTCTGCTAGCAGGCGTTCACGCATGTGTGTGTTTTTTCTGAGAAGTGTTTTGATAAAGCCTGTTCATTAATCTCTCATATTGCCTCTGTGAACCTGTCTGAGAACAATTTACTGTTTGACACATTAAAACCCTGACATTTTTTTTGCCATATTCATTAAGAAGTACGAGTGCAGAAAATTGCATTTTTGACATATTATGGGCTTGTACGCTTCACCTCATTATTGCAATATGCTACAGAAAGTCAGTCTAGGAAATCTTGATAACGAAGGAGAGGGGGAGAAAAAGACCCTACCATGGAACAAGCAGGGGTCACCACTGACAGCCATAGTGCTGAAGAACTACTACTGCCAGAAAGTTAGTTCTAGGTGCAATAGTTACATAGTTACATAGTCAGGTTGAAAAAGTCATAAGTCCATCTAGTTCAACCCAAAAAATAAAAAATATATACAATCCCATATACACAATCCTTCACCCACAGTTGATCGAGAGGAAGGCAAAAAACCCAAAGCAAAGCATGATCCAATTTGCTAGAGCAGGGAAAAAAATTCCTTCCTGATCCCCCGAGAGGCAACCGGATTTTCCCTGGGAAATGGGAAATATTTCCCAGGGAAAGAACATTTTATACCTGAAAATCTTGGGGTGTAATTATAAAAAAAATAATGCATAGCTGTTGTCCAATGCATTCTGTGCAAATGGGGCAAAATCGAATGTTCTCAGGCCATAATATGGCATTTTCTTGAAACTGCATGTAAATTCATTCTGTGCAAATTGGGCAAAATCAAATGTTCTCGGGCTATACTCTCTGCAGATCAGATGCTGTTCTTTGAAAAAAACAGCGTGAAAGGAACAAATTCTGCACATTTTTTTTTTTTCAACGAATAATATACTAACTTACAGTTTTGATGGACAAACAGCCCTAGTTGTTACAAACTCAAATAATGAATCTTTCACACTCCAAATAAAATGAACTGTACATACAAATAAATTACTAACTTACGCTATCGTAATC